>NC_086448.1:366545169-366845169 GCF_028390025.1 Pseudophryne corroboree
TTCACTAAAAAATCCATTGGAAGACTTGACTATTGTTGTTAAAAGACATAGGCATTCATATTATAGAGCCACAAACCACACTAGTAAAATAAAAACATGAGATCATGGGATTCGAACCAATTGCAGTCTTAATTTGATAGTGTAAACCCAACACCTTACTAACTGTTCTAAACATACTGTGCATACCAGACACACAATTTATCAGATATTTAAGTGAATAAGCTACAGTGTCCAAGGTACTAAACATAATATATTCTATGGGGTGTCATAAGCAAGTCATTAGAATACTTTCCTACTAAATTTATAAGACATAAGCATTCAATATTTGAGTAAACAAAGAGAAAATAAAGCTATCTATTGGGTTTCACTAAAAAAGTCCATTGGAAGACTTTACTATTGTTGTTAAAAGACATAGGAATTCATATTATAGAGCCACAAACCACACTAGTTAAATAAAAACATGATAACATGGGATTCGAACCAATGACAGTCTTAATTTGATAGTGCAAACCCAACACCTTACTAACTGTGCTAACCATACTGTGCATACCATACACACAATTTACCAGAGATTTAAGTGAATAAGCTACAGTGTCCAATATACTAAACATAATATATTCTATGGGGTGTCATAAGCAAGTAATTAGAATACTTTCCTACTACAATTATAAGACATAAGCATTCAATATTTGAGTAAACAAAAAGAAAATAAAGCTATCTATTGGGTTTCACTAAAAAGTCCATTGGAAGACTTGACTATTGTTGTTAAAAGACATAGGCATTCATATTATAGAGCCACAAACCACACTAGTAAAATAAAAGCATGATAACATAGTATTCGAACCAATGACAGTCTTAATTTGATAGTGCAAACCCAACACCTTACTAACTGTGCTAACCAGACTGTGCATACCATACACACAATTTATCAGAGATTTAAGTGAATAAGCTACAGTGTCCAAGGTACTAAACATAATATATTCTATGGGGTGTCATAAGCAAGTCATTAGAATACTTTCCTACTAAATTTATAAGACATAAGCATTCAATATTTTAGTAAACAAAGAGAAAATTAAGCTATCTATTGGGTTTCACTAAAAAAGTCCATTGGAAGACTTGACTATTGTTGGTAAAAAACATAGGCATTCATATTATAGAGCCACAAACCACACTAGTAAAATAAAAACATGATAACATGGGATTCGAACCAATGACAGTCTTAATTTGATAGTGCAAACACAACACCTTACTAACTGTGCTAGCCAGACTGTGCATGCCAGACACTCAATTTATCAGAGATTTAAGTGAATAAGCTACAGTGTCCAAGGTACTAAACATAATATATTCTATGGGGTGTCATAAGCAAGTCATTAGAATACTTTCCTACTAAATTTATAAGACATAAGCATTCAATATTTGAGTAAACAAAGAGAAAATAAAGCTATCTATTGGGTTTCACTAAAAAGTCCATTGGAAGACTTGACTATTGTTGTTAAAAGACATAGGCATTCATATTATAGAGCCACAAACCACACTAGTAAAATAAAAACATGATAACATGGGATTCGAAATAATGACAGTCTAAATTTGATAGTGCAAACCCAACACCTTACTAACTGTGCTAACCATACGGTGCATACCAGACACACAATTTATCAGAGATTTAAGTGAATAAGCTACAGTGTCCAAGGTACTAAACATAATATATTCTATGGGGTGTCATAAGCAAATCATTAGAATTCTTTCCTACTACAATTATAAGACATAAGCATTCAATATTTGAGTAAACAAAGAGAAAATAAAGCTATCTATTGGGTTTCACTAAAAAAGTCCATTGGAAGACTTTACTATTGTTGTTAAAAGACATAGGCATTCATATTATAGAGCCACAGACAACACTAGTAAAATAAAAACATGATAACATGGAATTCGAACCAATGACAGTCTTAATTTGATAGTGCAAACCCAACACCTTACTAACTGTGCTAACCATACTGTGCATACCAGACACACAATTTACCAGAGATTTAAGTGAATAAGCTACAGTGTCCAAGGTACTAAACATAATATATTCTATGGGGTGTCATAAGCAAGTCATTAGAATACTTTCCTACTAAATTTATAAGACATAAGCATTCAATATTTTGGTAAACAAAGAGAAAATAAAGCTATCTATTGGGTTTCACTAAAAAAGTCCATTGGAAGACTTGACTATTGTTGTTAAAAGACATAGGCATTCATATTATAGAGCCACAAACCACACTAGTAAAATAAAAACATGATAACATGGGTTTCGAACCATTGACAGTCTTAATTTGATAGTGCAAACCCAACACCTTACTAACTGTGCTAACCAGACTGTGCATACTGAAAACACAATTTATCAGAGATTTAAGTGAATAAGCTACAGTGTCCAAGATACTAAACATAATATATTCTATGGGGTGTCATAAGCAAGTAATTAGAATACTTTCCTACTACAATTATAAGACATAAGCATTCAATATTTGAGTAAACAAAAAGAAAATAAAGCTATCTATTGGGTTTCACTAAAAAGTCCATTGGAAGACTTGACTATTGTTGTTAAAAGACATAGGCATTCATATTATAGAGCCACAAACCACACTAGTAAAATAAAAACATGATAACATAGTATTCGAAAAAATGACAGTCTTAATTTGATAGTGCAAACCCAACACCTTACTAACTGTGCTAACCAGACTGTGCATACCATACACACAATTTATCAGAGATTTAAGTTAATAAGCTACAGTGTCCAAGGTACTAAACATAATATATTCTATGGGGTGTCATAAGCAAGTCATTAGAATACTTTCCTACTAAATTTATAAGACATAAGCATTCAATATTTGAGTTAACAAAGAGAAAATAAAGCTATCTATTGGGTTTCACTAAAAAGTCCATTGGAAGACTTGACTATTGTTGTTAAAAGACATAGGCATTCATATTATAGAGCCACAAACCACACTAGTAAAATAAAAACATGATAACATGGGATTCGAACCAAAGACAGTCTTAATTTGATAGTGCAAACACAACACCTTACTAAATGTGCTAACCAGACTGTGCATACCATACGCACAATTTATCAGAGATTTAAGTGAATAAGCTACAGTGTCCAAGGTACTAAACATAATATATTCTATGGGGTGTCATAAGCAAGTCATTAGAATACTTTCCTACTAAATTTATAAGACATAAGCATTCAATATTTTAGTAAACAAAGAGAAAATAAAGCTATCTATTGGGTTTCACTAAAAAAGTCCATTGGAAGACTTGACTATTGTTGTTAAAAGACATAGGCATTCATATTATAGAGCCACAAACCACACTAGTAAAATAAAAACATGATAACATGGGATTCGAACAAATGACAGTCTTAATTTGATAGTGCAAACACAACACCTTACTAACTGTGCTAACCAGACTGTGCATACCAGACACACAATTTATCAGAGATTTAAGTGAATAAGCTACAGTGTCCAAGGTACTAAACATAATATATTCTATGGGGTGTCATAAGCAAGTCATTAGAATACTTTCCTACAAAATTTATAAGACATAAGCATTCAATATTTGAGTAAACAAAGAGAAAATAAAGCTATCTATTGGGTTTCACTAAAAAGTCCATTGGAAGACTTGACTATTGTTGTTAAAAGACATAGGCACTCATATTATAGAGCCACAAACCACACTAGTAAAATAAAAACATGATAACATGGGATTCGAACCAAAGACAGTCTTAATTTGATAGTGCAAACACAACACCTTACTAAATGTGCTAACCAGACTGTGCATACCATACACACAATTTATCAGAGATTTAAGTGAATAAGCTACAGTGTCCAAGGTACTAAACATAATATATTCTATGGGGTGTCATAAGCAAGTCATTAGAATACTTTCCTACTAAATTTATAAGACATAAGCATTCAATATTTTAGTAAACAAAGAGAAAATAAAGCTATCTATTGGGTTTCACTAAAAAAGTCCATTGGAAGACTTGACTATTGTTGTTAAAAGACATAGGCATTCATATTATAGAGCCACAAACCACACTAGTAAAATAAAAACATGATAACATGGGATTCGAACAAATGACAGTCTTAATTTGATAGTGCAAACACAACACCTTACTAACTGTGCTAACCAGACTGTGCATACCAGACACACAATTTATCAGAGATTTAAGTGAATAAGCTACAGTGTCCAAGGTACTAAACATAATATATTCTATGGGGTGTCATAAGCAAGTCATTAGAATACTTTCCTACAAAATTTATAAGACATAAGCATTCAATATTTGAGTAAACAAAGAGAAAATAAAGCTATCTATTAAGTTTCACTAAAAAGTCCATTGGAAGACTTGACTATTGTTGTTAAAAGACATAGGCACTCATATTATAGAGCCACAAACCAAACTAGTAAAATAAAAACATGATAACATGGGATTTGAACCAATGACAGTCTAAATTTGATAGTGCAAACCCAAGACCTTACTAACTGTGCTAACCAGACTGTGCATACCAGACACACAATTTATCAGAGATTTAAGTGAATAAGCTACAGTGTCCAAGGTACTAAACAATATATTCTATTGGGTGTCATAAGCAAATCTTTAGAATACTTTCCTACTACAATTATAAGACATAAGCATTCAATATTTGAGTAAACAAAGATAAAATAAAGCTATCTATTGGGTTTCACTAAAAAGTCCATTGGAAGACTTGACTATTGTTGTTAAAAGACATAGGCATTCATATTATAGAGCCACAAACCACACTAGTAAAATAAAAACATGAGATCATGGGATTCGAACCAATGACAGTCTTAATTTGATAGTACAAACCCAACACCTTACTAACTGTGCTAACCATACTGTGCATTCCAGACACACAATTTATCAGAGATTTAAGTGAATAAGCTACAGTGTCCAAGGTTCTAAACATAATATATTCTATGGGGTGTCATAAGCAAGTCATTAGAATACTTTCCTACTAAATTTACAAGACATAAGCATTCAATATTTTAGTAAACAAAGAGAAAATAAAGCTATCTATTGGGTTTCACTAAAAAGTCCATTGGAAGACTTGACTATTGTTGTTAAAAGACATAGGCATTCATATTATAGAGCCACAAACCACACTAGTAAAATAAAAACATGATAACATGGGATTCAAACCAATGACAGTCTTAATTTGATAGTGCAAACCCAACACCTTACTAACTGTGCTAACCAGACTGTGCATACCATACACACAATTTATCAGAGATTTAAGTGAATAAGCTACAGTGTCCAAGGTACTAAACATAATATATTCTATGGGGTGTCATAAGCAAATCATTAGAATTCTTTCCTACTACAATTATAAGACATAAGCATTCAATATTTGAGTAAACAAAGAGAGAATAAAGCTATCTATTGGGATTCACTAAAAAAGTCCATTGGAAGACTTGACTATTGTTGTTAAAAGACATAGGCATTCATATTATAGAGCCACAAACCACACTAGTAAAATAAATACATGATAACATAGGATTCGAACCAATGGCAGTCTTAATTTGATAGTGCAAACACAACACCTTACTAACTGTGCTAACCAGACTGTGCATACCAGACACACAATTTATCAGAGATTTAAGTGAATAAGCTACAGTGTCCAAGGTACTAAACATAATATATTCTATGGGGTGTCATAAGCAAGTCATTAGAATACTTTCCTACTAAATTTATAAGACATAAGCATTCAATATTTGAGTAAACAAAGAGAAAATAAAGCTATCTATTGGGTTTCACTAAAAAGTCTATTGGAAGACTTGACTATTGTTGTTAAAAGACATAGGCATTCATATTATAGAGCCACAAACCACACTAGTAAAATAAAAACATGATAACATGGGATTCGAACCAATGACAGTCTTAATTTGATAGTGTAAACCCAACACCTTACTAACTGTGCTAACCTGACTGTGCATACCAAACACACAATTTATCAGAGATTTAAGTGAATAAGCTACAGTGTCCAAGGTACTAAACATAATATATTCTATGGGGTGTCATAAGCAAGTCATTAGAATACTTTCCTACTAAATTTATAAGACATAAGCATTCAATATTTTAGTAAACAAAGAGAAAATAAAGCTATCTATTGGGTTTCACTAAAAAAGTCCATTGGAAGACTTGACTATTGATGTTAAAAGACATAGGCATTCAGATTATAGAGCCACAAACCACACTAGTAAAATAAAAACATGATAACATGGGATTCGAACCATTGACAGTCTTAATTTGATAGTGCAAACCCAACACCTTACTAACTGTGCTAACCAGACTGTGCATACTGAAAACACAATTTATCAGAGATTTAAGTGAATAAGCTACAGTGTCCAAGGTACTAAACATAATATATTCTATGGGGTGTCATAAGCAAGTCATTAGAATACTTTCCTACTAAATTTATAAGACATAAGCATTCAATATTTGAGTAAACAAAGAGAAAATAAAGCTATCTATTGGGTTTCACTAAAAAGTCCATTGGAAGACTTGACTATTGTTGTTAAAAGACATAGGCATTCATATTATAGAGCCACAAACCACACTAGTAAAATAAAAACATGACAACATGGGATTCGAACCAATGACAGTCTTAATTTGATAGTGCAAACCCAACACCTTACTAACTGTGCTAACCAGACTGTGCATACCATACATACAATTTATCAGAGATTTAAGTGAATAAGCTACAGTGTCCAAGGTACTAAACATAATATATTCTATGGGGTGTCATAAGCAAATCATTAGAATTCTTTCCTACTACAATTATAAGACATAAGCATTCAATATTTGAGTAAACAAAGAGAAAATAAAGCTATCTATTGGATTTCACTAAAAAGTCCATTGGAAGACTTGACTATTGATGTTAAAAGACATAGGCATTCATATTATAGAGCCACAAAGCACACTAGTAAAATAAAAACATGATAACATAGTAATCAAACCAATGACAGTCTTAATTTGATAGTGCAAACCCAACACTTTACTAACTGTGCTAACCAGACTGTGCATACCATACACACAATTTATCAGAGATTTAAGTGAATAAGCTACAGTGTCCAAGGTACTAAACATAATATATTCTATGGGGTGTCATAAGCAAGTCATTAGAATACTTTCCTACTAAATTTATAAGACATAAGCATTCAATATTTTAGTAAACAAAGAGAAAATAAAGCTATCTATTGGGTTTCACTAAAAAAGTCCATTGGAAGACTTGACTATTGTTGTTAAAAGACATAGGCATTCATATTATAGAGCCACAAACCACACTAGTAAAATAAATACATGATAACATAGGATTCGAACCAATGACAGTCTTAATTTGATAGTGCAAACACAACACCTTACTAACTGTGCTAACCAGACTGTGCATACCAGACACAATTTATCAGAGATTTAAGTGAATAAGCTACAGTGTCCAAGGTACTAAACATAATATATTCTATGGGGTGTCATAAGCAAGTCATTAGAATACTTTCCTACTAAATTTATAAGACATAAGCATTCAATATTTTAGTAAACAAAGAGAAAATAAAGCTATCTATTGGGTTTCACTAAAAAAGTCCATTGGAAGACTTTACTATTGTTGTTAAAAGACATAGGCATTCATATTATAGAGCCACAAACCACACTAGTAAAATAAAAACATGATAACATGGGATTCGAACCAATGACAGTCTTAATTTGATAGTGCAAACCCAACACCTTACTAACTGTGCTAACCATACTGTGCACACCAGACACACAATTTATCAGAGATTTAAGTGAATAAGCTACAGCGTCCAAGGTACTAAACAATATATTCTATGGGGTGTCATAAGCAAATCATTAGAATACTTTCCTACTAAATTTATAAGACATAAGCATTCAATATTTTAGTAAACAAAGAGAAAATAAAGCTATCTATTGGGTTTCACTAAAAAAGTCCATTGGAAGACTTGACTATTGTTGTTAAAAGACATAGGCATTCATATTATAGAGCCACAAACCACACTAGTAAAATAAAAACATGATAACATGGGATTCGAACCAATGACAGTCTTAATTTGATAGTGCAAACACAACACCTTACTAACTGTGCTAACCAGACTGTGCATACCAGACACACAATTTATCAGATATTTAAGTGAATAAGCTACAGCGTCCAAGGTACTAAACATAATATATTCTATGGGGTGTCATAAGCAAGTCATTAGAATACTTTCCTACTAAATTTATAAGACATAAGCATTCAATATTTGAGTAAACAAAGAGAAAATAAAGCTATCTATTGGGTTTCACTAAAAAGTCCATTGGAAGACTTGACTATTGTTGTTAAAAGACATAGGCATTCATATTATAGAGCCACAAACCACACTAGTAAAATAAAAACATGATAACATGGGATTCGAACCAATGACAGTCTAAATTTGATAGTGCAAACACAACACCTTACTAACTGTGCTAACCAGACTGTGCATACCAGACACACAATTTATAAGAGATTTAAGTGAATAAGCTACAGTGTCCAAGGTACTAAACATAATATATTCTATGGGGTGTCATAAGCAAGTCATTAGAATACTTTCCTACTAAATTTATAAGACATAAGCATTCAATATTTTAGTAAACAAAGAGAAAATAAAGCTATCTATTGGGTTTCACTAAAAAAGTCCATTGGAAGACTTTACTATTGTTGTTAAAAGACATAGGCATTCATATTATAGAGCCACAAACCACACTAGTAAAATAAAAACATGATAACATGGGATTCGAACCAATGACAGTCTTAATTTGATAGTGCAAACCCAACACCTTACTAACTGTGCTAACCATACTGTGCATACCAGACACACAATTTATCAGAGATTTAAGTGAATAAGCTACAGTGTCCAAGGTACTAAACATAATATATTCTATGGGGTGTCATAAGCAAGTCATTAGAATACTTTCCTACTAAATTTATAAGACATAAGCATTCAATATTTTGGTAAACAAAGAGATAATAAAGCTATCTATTGGGTTTCACTAAAAAGTCCATTGTAAGACTTGACTATTGTTGTTAAAAGACATAGGCATTCATATTATAGAGCCACAAACCACACTAGTAAAATAAAAACATGATAACATGGGATTCAAACCAATGACAGTCTTAATTTGATAGTGCAAACCCAACACCTTACTAACTGTGCTAACCAGACTGTGCATACCATACACACAATTTATCAGAGATTTAAGTGAATAAGCTACAGTGTCCAAGGTACTAAACATAATATATTCTATGGGGTGTCATAAGCAAATCATTAGAATTCTTTCCTACTACAATTATAAGACATAAGCATTCAATATTTGAGTAAACAAAGAGAGAATAAAGCTATCTATTGGGATTCACTAAAAAAGTCCATTGGAAGACTTGACTATTGTTGTTAAAAGACATAGGCATTCATATTATAGAGCCACAAACCACACTAGTAAAATAAATACATGATAACATAGGATTCGAACCAATGGCAGTCTTAATTTGATAGTGCAAACACAACACCTTACTAACTGTGCTAACCAGACTGTGCATACCAGACACACAATTTATCAGAGATTTAAGTGAATAAGCTACAGTGTCCAAGGTACTAAACATAATATATTCTATGGGGTGTCATAAGCAAGTCATTAGAATACTTTCCTACTAAATTTATAAGACATAAGCATTCAATATTTTAGTAAACAAAGAGAAAATAAAGCTATCTATTGGGTTTCACTAAAAAAGTCCATTGGAAGACTTTACTATTGTTGTTAAAAGACATAGGCATTCATATTATAGAGCCACAAACCACACTAGTAAAATAAAAACATGATAACATGGGATTCGAACCAATGGCAGTCTTAATTTGATAGTGCAAACCCAACACCTTACTAACTGTGCTAACCATACTGTGCATACCAGACACACAATTTATTAGAGATTTAAGTGAATAAGCTACAGTGTCCAAGGTACTAAACAATATATTCTATGGGGTGTCATAAGCAAATCATTAGAATACTTTCCTACTAAATTTATAAGACATAAGCATTCAATATTTTAGTAAACAAAGAGAAAATAAAGCTATCTATTGGGTTTCACTAAAAAAGTCCATTGGAAGACTTGACTATTGTTGTTAAAAGACATAGGCATTCATATTATAGAGCCACAAACCACACTAGTAAAATAAAAACATGATAACATGGGATTCGAACCAATGACAGTCTTAATTTGATAGTGCAAACACAACACCTTACTAACTTTGCTAACCAGACTGTGCATACCAGACACACAATTTATAAGAGATTTAAGTGAATAAGCTACAGTGTCCAAGGTACTAAACATAATATATTCTATGGGGTGTCATAAGCAAGTCATTAGAATACTTTCCTACTAAATTTATAAGACATAAGCATTCAATATTTGAGTAAACAAAGAGAAAATAAAGCTATCTATTGGGTTTCACTAAAAAGTCTATTGGAAGACTTGACTATTGTTGTTAAAAGACATAGGCATTCATATTATAGAGCCACAAACCACACTAGTAAAATAAAAACATGATAACATGGGATTCGAACCAATGACAGTCTTAATTTGATAGTGTAAACCCAACACCTTACTAACTGTGCTAACCTGACTGTGCATACCAAACACACAATTTATCAGAGATTTAAGTGAATAAGCTACAGTGTCCAAGGTACTAAACATAATATATTCTATGGGGTGTCATAAGCAAGTCATTAGAATACTTTCCTACTAAATTTATAAGACATAAGCATTCAATATTTTAGTAAACAAAGAGAAAATAAAGCTATCTATTGGGTTTCACTAAAAAAGTCCATTGGAAGACTTGACTATTGATGTTAAAAGACATAGGCATTCAGATTATAGAGCCACAAACCACACTAGTAAAATAAAAACATGATAACATGGGATTCGAACCATTGACAGTCTTAATTTGATAGTGCAAACCCAACACCTTACTAACTGTGCTAACCAGACTGTGCATACTGAAAACACAATTTATCAGAGATTTAAGTGAATAAGCTACAGTGTCCAAGGTACTAAACATAATATATTCTATGGGGTGTCATAAGCAAGTCATTAGAATACTTTCCTACTAAATTTATAAGACATAAGCATTCAATATTTGAGTAAACAAAGAGAAAATAAAGCTATCTATTGGGTTTCACTAAAAAGTCCATTGGAAGACTTGACTATTGTTGTTAAAAGACATAGGCATTCATATTATAGAGCCACAAACCACACTAGTAAAATAAAAACATGACAACATGGGATTCGAACCAATGACAGTCTTAATTTGATAGTGCAAACCCAACACCTTACTAACTGTGCTAACCAGACTGTGCATACCATACATACAATTTATCAGAGATTTAAGTGAATAAGCTACAGTGTCCAAGGTACTAAACATAATATATTCTATGGGGTGTCATAAGCAAATCATTAGAATTCTTTCCTACTACAATTATAAGACATAAGCATTCAATATTTGAGTAAACAAAGAGAAAATAAAGCTATCTATTGGATTTCACTAAAAAGTCCATTGGAAGACTTGACTATTGATGTTAAAAGACATAGGCATTCATATTATAGAGCCACAAAGCACACTAGTAAAATAAAAACATGATAACATAGTAATCAAACCAATGACAGTCTTAATTTGATAGTGCAAACCCAACACTTTACTAACTGTGCTAACCAGACTGTGCATACCATACACACAATTTATCAGAGATTTAAGTGAATAAGCTACAGTGTCCAAGGTACTAAACATAATATATTCTATGGGGTGTCATAAGCAAGTCATTAGAATACTTTCCTACTAAATTTATAAGACATAAGCATTCAATATTTTAGTAAACAAAGAGAAAATAAAGCTATCTATTGGGTTTCACTAAAAAAGTCCATTGGAAGACTTGACTATTGTTGTTAAAAGACATAGGCATTCATATTATAGAGCCACAAACCACACTAGTAAAATAAATACATGATAACATAGGATTCGAACCAATGACAGTCTTAATTTGATAGTGCAAACACAACACCTTACTAACTGTGCTAACCAGACTGTGCATACCAGACACAATTTATCAGAGATTTAAGTGAATAAGCTACAGTGTCCAAGGTACTAAACATAATATATTCTATGGGGTGTCATAAGCAAGTCATTAGAATACTTTCCTACTAAATTTATAAGACATAAGCATTCAATATTTTAGTAAACAAAGAGAAAATAAAGCTATCTATTGGGTTTCACTAAAAAAGTCCATTGGAAGACTTTACTATTGTTGTTAAAAGACATAGGCATTCATATTATAGAGCCACAAACCACACTAGTAAAATAAAAACATGATAACATGGGATTCGAACCAATGACAGTCTTAATTTGATAGTGCAAACCCAACACCTTACTAACTGTGCTAACCATACTGTGCACACCAGACACACAATTTATCAGAGATTTAAGTGAATAAGCTACAGCGTCCAAGGTACTAAACAATATATTCTATGGGGTGTCATAAGCAAATCATTAGAATACTTTCCTACTAAATTTATAAGACATAAGCATTCAATATTTTAGTAAACAAAGAGAAAATAAAGCTATCTATTGGGTTTCACTAAAAAAGTCCATTGGAAGACTTGACTATTGTTGTTAAAAGACATAGGCATTCATATTATAGAGCCACAAACCACACTAGTAAAATAAAAACATGATAACATGGGATTCGAACCAATGACAGTCTTAATTTGATAGTGCAAACACAACACCTTACTAACTGTGCTAACCAGACTGTGCATACCAGACACACAATTTATCAGATATTTAAGTGAATAAGCTACAGCGTCCAAGGTACTAAACATAATATATTCTATGGGGTGTCATAAGCAAGTCATTAGAATACTTTCCTACTAAATTTATAAGACATAAGCATTCAATATTTGAGTAAACAAAGAGAAAATAAAGCTATCTATTGGGTTTCACTAAAAAGTCCATTGGAAGACTTGACTATTGTTGTTAAAAGACATAGGCATTCATATTATAGAGCCACAAACCACACTAGTAAAATAAAAACATGATAACATGGGATTCGAACCAATGACAGTCTAAATTTGATAGTGCAAACACAACACCTTACTAACTGTGCTAACCAGACTGTGCATACCAGACACACAATTTATAAGAGATTTAAGTGAATAAGCTACAGTGTCCAAGGTACTAAACATAATATATTCTATGGGGTGTCATAAGCAAGTCATTAGAATACTTTCCTACTAAATTTATAAGACATAAGCATTCAATATTTTAGTAAACAAAGAGAAAATAAAGCTATCTATTGGGTTTCACTAAAAAAGTCCATTGGAAGACTTTACTATTGTTGTTAAAAGACATAGGCATTCATATTATAGAGCCACAAACCACACTAGTAAAATAAAAACATGATAACATGGGATTCGAACCAATGACAGTCTTAATTTGATAGTGCAAACCCAACACCTTACTAACTGTGCTAACCATACTGTGCATACCAGACACACAATTTATCAGAGATTTAAGTGAATAAGCTACAGTGTCCAAGGTACTAAACATAATATATTCTATGGGGTGTCATAAGCAAGTCATTAGAATACTTTCCTACTAAATTTATAAGACATAAGCATTCAATATTTTGGTAAACAAAGAGATAATAAAGCTATCTATTGGGTTTCACTAAAAAGTCCATTGTAAGACTTGACTATTGTTGTTAAAAGACATAGGCATTCATATTATAGAGCCACAAACCACACTAGTAAAATAAAAACATGATAACATGGGATTCAAACCAATGACAGTCTTAATTTGATAGTGCAAACCCAACACCTTACTAACTGTGCTAACCAGACTGTGCATACCATACACACAATTTATCAGAGATTTAAGTGAATAAGCTACAGTGTCCAAGGTACTAAACATAATATATTCTATGGGGTGTCATAAGCAAATCATTAGAATTCTTTCCTACTACAATTATAAGACATAAGCATTCAATATTTGAGTAAACAAAGAGAGAATAAAGCTATCTATTGGGATTCACTAAAAAAGTCCATTGGAAGACTTGACTATTGTTGTTAAAAGACATAGGCATTCATATTATAGAGCCACAAACCACACTAGTAAAATAAATACATGATAACATAGGATTCGAACCAATGGCAGTCTTAATTTGATAGTGCAAACACAACACCTTACTAACTGTGCTAACCAGACTGTGCATACCAGACACACAATTTATCAGAGATTTAAGTGAATAAGCTACAGTGTCCAAGGTACTAAACATAATATATTCTATGGGGTGTCATAAGCAAGTCATTAGAATACTTTCCTACTAAATTTATAAGACATAAGCATTCAATATTTTAGTAAACAAAGAGAAAATAAAGCTATCTATTGGGTTTCACTAAAAAAGTCCATTGGAAGACTTTACTATTGTTGTTAAAAGACATAGGCATTCATATTATAGAGCCACAAACCACACTAGTAAAATAAAAACATGATAACATGGGATTCGAACCAATGGCAGTCTTAATTTGATAGTGCAAACCCAACACCTTACTAACTGTGCTAACCATACTGTGCATACCAGACACACAATTTATTAGAGATTTAAGTGAATAAGCTACAGTGTCCAAGGTACTAAACAATATATTCTATGGGGTGTCATAAGCAAATCATTAGAATACTTTCCTACTAAATTTATAAGACATAAGCATTCAATATTTTAGTAAACAAAGAGAAAATAAAGCTATCTATTGGGTTTCACTAAAAAAGTCCATTGGAAGACTTGACTATTGTTGTTAAAAGACATAGGCATTCATATTATAGAGCCACAAACCACACTAGTAAAATAAAAACATGATAACATGGGATTCGAACCAATGACAGTCTTAATTTGATAGTGCAAACACAACACCTTACTAACTTTGCTAACCAGACTGTGCATACCAGACACACAATTTATAAGAGATTTAAGTGAATAAGCTACAGTGTCCAAGGTACTAAACATAATATATTCTATGGGGTGTCATAAGCAAGTCATTAGAATACTTTCCTACTAAATTTATAAGACATAAGCATTCAATATTTGAGTAAACAAAGAGAAAATAAAGCTATCTATTGGGTTTCACTAAAAAGTCTATTGGAAGACTTGACTATTGTTGTTAAAAGACATAGGCATTCATATTATAGAGCCACAAACCACACTAGTAAAATAAAAACATGATAACATGGGATTCGAACCAATGACAGTCTTAATTTGATAGTGTAAACCCAACACCTTACTAACTGTGCTAACCTGACTGTGCATACCAAACACACAATTTATCAGAGATTTAAGTGAATAAGCTACAGTGTCCAAGGTACTAAACATAATATATTCTATGGGGTGTCATAAGCAAGTCATTAGAATACTTTCCTACTAAATTTATAAGACATAAGCATTCAATATTTTAGTAAACAAAGAGAAAATAAAGCTATCTATTGGGTTTCACTAAAAAAGTCCATTGGAAGACTTGACTATTGATGTTAAAAGACATAGGCATTCAGATTATAGAGCCACAAACCACACTAGTAAAATAAAAACATGATAACATGGGATTCGAACCATTGACAGTCTTAATTTGATAGTGCAAACCCAACACCTTACTAACTGTGCTAACCAGACTGTGCATACTGAAAACACAATTTATCAGAGATTTAAGTGAATAAGCTACAGTGTCCAAGGTACTAAACATAATATATTCTATGGGGTGTCATAAGCAAGTCATTAGAATACTTTCCTACTAAATTTATAAGACATAAGCATTCAATATTTGAGTAAACAAAGAGAAAATAAAGCTATCTATTGGGTT
Organism: Pseudophryne corroboree; assembly: GCF_028390025.1. NCBI lineage: Eukaryota > Metazoa > Chordata > Amphibia > Anura > Myobatrachidae > Pseudophryne > Pseudophryne corroboree. The sequence goes on from NC_086448.1 coordinate 366,561,153, forward strand.
TCACTAAAAAGTCCATTGGAAGACTTGACTATTGTTGTTAAAAGACATAGGCATTCATATTATAGAGCCACAAACCACACTAGTAAAATAAAAACATGACAACATGGGATTCGAACCAATGACAGTCTTAATTTGATAGTGCAAACCCAACACCTTACTAACTGTGCTAACCAGACTGTGCATACCATACATACAATTTATCAGAGATTTAAGTGAATAAGCTACAGTGTCCAAGGTACTAAACATAATATATTCTATGGGGTGTCATAAGCAAATCATTAGAATTCTTTCCTACTACAATTATAAGACATAAGCATTCAATATTTGAGTAAACAAAGAGAAAATAAAGCTATCTATTGGATTTCACTAAAAAGTCCATTGGAAGACTTGACTATTGATGTTAAAAGACATAGGCATTCATATTATAGAGCCACAAAGCACACTAGTAAAATAAAAACATGATAACATAGTAATCAAACCAATGACAGTCTTAATTTGATAGTGCAAACCCAACACTTTACTAACTGTGCTAACCAGACTGTGCATACCATACACACAATTTATCAGAGATTTAAGTGAATAAGCTACAGTGTCCAAGGTACTAAACATAATATATTCTATGGGGTGTCATAAGCAAGTCATTAGAATACTTTCCTACTAAATTTATAAGACATAAGCATTCAATATTTTAGTAAACAAAGAGAAAATAAAGCTATCTATTGGGTTTCACTAAAAAAGTCCATTGGAAGACTTGACTATTGTTGTTAAAAGACATAGGCATTCATATTATAGAGCCACAAACCACACTAGTAAAATAAATACATGATAACATAGGATTCGAACCAATGACAGTCTTAATTTGATAGTGCAAACACAACACCTTACTAACTGTGCTAACCAGACTGTGCATACCAGACACAATTTATCAGAGATTTAAGTGAATAAGCTACAGTGTCCAAGGTACTAAACATAATATATTCTATGGGGTGTCATAAGCAAGTCATTAGAATACTTTCCTACTAAATTTATAAGACATAAGCATTCAATATTTTAGTAAACAAAGAGAAAATAAAGCTATCTATTGGGTTTCACTAAAAAAGTCCATTGGAAGACTTTACTATTGTTGTTAAAAGACATAGGCATTCATATTATAGAGCCACAAACCACACTAGTAAAATAAAAACATGATAACATGGGATTCGAACCAATGACAGTCTTAATTTGATAGTGCAAACCCAATACCTTACTAACTGTGCTAACCATACTGTGCACACCAGACACACAATTTATCAGAGATTTAAGTGAATAAGCTACAGTGTCCAAGGTACTAAACATAATATATTCTATGGGGTGTCATAAGCAAGTCATTAGAATACTTTCCTACTAAATTTATAAGACATAAGCATTCAATATTTTGGTAAACAAAGAGATAATAAAGCTATCTATTGGGTTTCACTAAAAAAGTCCATTGGAAGACTTGACTATTGTTGTTAAAAGACATAGGCATTCATATTATAGAGCCACAAACCACACTAGTAAAATAAAAACATGATAACATTGGATTCGAACCAATGACAGTCTAAATTTGATAGTGCAAACCCAAGACCTTACTAACTGTGCATACCAGACACACAATTTATCAGTGATTTAAGTGAATAAGCTACAGTGTCCAAGGTACTAAACAATATATTCTATGGGGTGTCATAAGCAAATCATTAGAATACTTTCCTACTAAATTTATAAGACATAAGCATTCAATATTTTAGTAAACAAAGAGAAAATAAAGCTATCTATTGGGTTTCACTAAAAAAGTCCATTGGAAGACTTGACTATTGTTGTTAAAAGACATAGGCATTCATATTATAGAGCCACAAACCACACTAGTAAAATAAAAACATGATAACATGGGATTCGAACCAATGACAGTCTTAATTTGATAGTGCAAACACAACACCTTACTAACTGTGCTAACCAGACTGTGCATACCAGACACACAATTTATCAGATATTTAAGTGAATAAGCTACAGCGTCCAAGGTACTAAACATAATATATTCTATGGGGTGTCATAAGCAAGTCATTAGAATACTTTCCTACTAAATTTATAAGACATAAGCATTCAATATTTGAGTAAACAAAGAGAAAATAAAGCTATCTATTGGGTTTCACTAAAAAGTCCATTGGAAGACTTGACTATTGTTGTTAAAAGACATAGGCATTCATATTATAGAGCCACAAACCACACTAGTAAAATAAAAACATGATAACATGGGATTCGAACCAATGACAGTCTAAATTTGATAGTGCAAACCCAAGACCTTACTAACTGTGCATACCAGACACACAATTTATCAGTGATTTAAGTGAATAAGCTACAGTGTCCAAGGTACTAAACAATATATTCTATGGGGTGTCATAAGCAAATCATTAGAATACTTTCCTACTAAATTTATAAGACATAAGCATTCAATATTTTAGTAAACAAAGAGAAAATAAAGCTATCTATTGGGTTTCACTAAAAAAGTCCATTGGAAGACTTGACTATTGTTGTTAAAAGACATAGGCATTCATATTATAGAGCCACAAACCACACTAGTAAAATAAAAACATGATAACATGGGATTCGAACCAATGACAGTCTTAATTTGATAGTACAAACACAACACCTTACTAACTGTGCTAACCAGACTGTGCATACCAGACACACAATTTATCAGATATTTAAGTGAATAAGCTACAGCGTCCAAGGTACTAAACATAATATATTCTATGGGGTGTCATAAGCAAGTCATTAGAATACTTTCCTACTAAATTTATAAGACATAAGCATTCAATATTTGAGTAAACAAAGAGAAAATAAAGCTATCTATTGGGTTTCACTAAAAAGTCCATTGGAAGACTTGACTATTGTTGTTAAAAGACATAGGCATTCATATTATAGAGCCACAAACCACACTAGTAAAATAAAAACATGATAACATGGGATTCGAACCAATGACAGTCTAAATTTGATAGTGCAAACACAACACCTTACTAACTGTGCCAACCAGACTGTGCATACCAGACACACAATTTATAAGAGATTTAAGTGAATAAGCTACAGTGTCCAAGGTACTAAACATAATATATTCTATGGGGTGTCATAAGCAAGTCATTAGAATACTTTCCTACTAAATTTATAAGACATAAGCATTCAATATTTGAGTAAACAAAGAGAAAATAAAGCTATCTATTGGGTTTCACTAAAAAGTCCATTGGAAGACTTGACTATTGTTGTTAAAAGACATAGGCATTCATATTATAGAGCCACAAACCACACTAGTAAAATAAAAACATGATAACATGGGATTCGAACCAATGACAGTCTTAATTTGATAGTGCAAACCCAACACCTTACTAACTGTGCTAACCAGACTGTGCATACCATACATACAATTTATCAGAGATTTAAGTGAATAAGCTACAGTGTCCAAGGTACTAAACATAATATATTCTATGGGGTGTCATAAGCAAATCATTAGAATTCTTTCCTACTACAATTATAAGACATAAGCATTCAATATTTGAGTAAACAAAGAGAAAATAAAGCTATCTATTGGATTTCACTAAAAAGTCCATTGGAAGACTTGACTATTGATGTTAAAAGACATAGGCATTCATATTATAGAGCCACAAACCACACTAGTAAAATAAAAACATGATAACATAGTAATCAAACCAATGACAGTCTTAATTTGATAGTGCAAACCCAACACTTTACTAACTGTGCTAACCAGACTGTGCATACCATACACACAATTTATCAGAGATTTAAGTGAATAAGCTACAGTGTCCAAGGTACTAAACATAATATATTCTATGGGGTGTCATAAGCAAGTCATTAGAATACTTTCCTACTAAATTTATAAGACATAAGCATTCAATATTTTAGTAAACAAAGAGAAAATAAAGCTATCTATTGGGTTTCACTAAAAAAGTCCATTGGAAGACTTGACTATTGTTGTTAAAAGACATAGGCATTCATATTATAGAGCCACAAACCACACTAGTAAAATAAATACATGATAACATAGGATTCGAACCAATGACAGTCTTAATTTGATAGTGCAAACACAACACCTTACTAACTGTGCTAACCAGACTGTGCATACCAGACACACAATTTATCAGAGATTTAAGTGAATAAGCTACAGTGTCCAAGGTACTAAACATAATATATTCTATGGGGTGTCATAAGCAAGTCATTAGAATACTTTCCTACTAAATTTATAAGACATAAGCATTCAATATTTTAGTAAACAAAGAGAAAATAAAGCTATCTATTGGGTTTCACTAAAAAAGTCCATTGGAAGACTTTACTATTGTTGTTAAAAGACATAGGCATTCATATTATAGAGCCACAAACCACACTAGTAAAATAAAAACATGATAACATGGGATTCGAACCAATGACAGTCTTAATTTGATAGTGCAAACCCAACACCTTACTAACTGTGCTAACCATACTGTGCATACCAGACACACAATTTATCAGAGATTTAAGTGAATAAGCTACAGTGTCCAAGGTACTAAACATAATATATTCTATGGGGTGTCATAAGCAAGTCATTAGAATACTTTCCTACTAAATTTATAAGACATAAGCATTCAATATTTTGGTAAACAAAGAGATAATAAAGCTATCTATTGGGTTTCACTAAAAAGTCCATTGTAAGACTTGACTATTGTTGTTAAAAGACATAGGCATTCATATTATAGAGCCACAAACCACACTAGTAAAATAAAAACATGATAACATGGGATTCAAACCAATGACAGTCTTAATTTGATAGTGCAAACCCAACACCTTACTAACTGTGCTAACCAGACTGTGCATACCATACACACAATTTATCAGAGATTTAAGTGAATAAGCTACAGTGTCCAAGGTACTAAACATAATATATTCTATGGGGTGTCATAAGCAAATCATTAGAATTCTTTCCTACTACAATTATAAGACATAAGCATTCAATATTTGAGTAAACAAAGAGAGAATAAAGCTATCTATTGGGATTCACTAAAAAAGTCCATTGGAAGACTTGACTATTGTTGTTAAAAGACATAGGCATTCATATTATAGAGCCACAAACCACACTAGTAAAATAAATACATGATAACATAGGATTCGAACCAATGGCAGTCTTAATTTGATAGTGCAAACACAACACCTTACTAACTGTGCTAACCAGACTGTGCATACCAGACACACAATTTATCAGAGATTTAAGTGAATAAGCTACAGTGTCCAAGGTACTAAACATAATATATTCTATGGGGTGTCATAAGCAAGTCATTAGAATACTTTCCTACTAAATTTATAAGACATAAGCATTCAATATTTTAGTAAACAAAGAGAAAATAAAGCTATCTATTGGGTTTCACTAAAAAAGTCCATTGGAAGACTTTACTATTGTTGTTAAAAGACATAGGCATTCATATTATAGAGCCACAAACCACACTAGTAAAATAAAAACATGATAACATGGGATTCGAACCAATGGCAGTCTTAATTTGATAGTGCAAACCCAACACCTTACTAACTGTGCTAACCATACTGTGCATACCAGACACACAATTTATTAGAGATTTAAGTGAATAAGCTACAGTGTCCAAGGTACTAAACAATATATTCTATGGGGTGTCATAAGCAAATCATTAGAATACTTTCCTACTAAATTTATAAGACATAAGCATTCAATATTTTAGTAAACAAAGAGAAAATAAAGCTATCTATTGGGTTTCACTAAAAAAGTCCATTGGAAGACTTGACTATTGTTGTTAAAAGACATAGGCATTCATATTATAGAGCCACAAACCACACTAGTAAAATAAAAACATGATAACATGGGATTCGAACCAATGACAGTCTTAATTTGATAGTGCAAACACAACACCTTACTAACTTTGCTAACCAGACTGTGCATACCAGACACACAATTTATAAGAGATTTAAGTGAATAAGCTACAGTGTCCAAGGTACTAAACATAATATATTCTATGGGGTGTCATAAGCAAGTCATTAGAATACTTTCCTACTAAATTTATAAGACATAAGCATTCAATATTTGAGTAAACAAAGAGAAAATAAAGCTATCTATTGGGTTTCACTAAAAAGTCTATTGGAAGACTTGACTATTGTTGTTAAAAGACATAGGCATTCATATTATAGAGCCACAAACCACACTAGTAAAATAAAAACATGATAACATGGGATTCGAACCAATGACAGTCTTAATTTGATAGTGTAAACCCAACACCTTACTAACTGTGCTAACCTGACTGTGCATACCAAACACACAATTTATCAGAGATTTAAGTGAATAAGCTACAGTGTCCAAGGTACTAAACATAATATATTCTATGGGGTGTCATAAGCAAGTCATTAGAATACTTTCCTACTAAATTTATAAGACATAAGCATTCAATATTTTAGTAAACAAAGAGAAAATAAAGCTATCTATTGGGTTTCACTAAAAAAGTCCATTGGAAGACTTGACTATTGATGTTAAAAGACATAGGCATTCAGATTATAGAGCCACAAACCACACTAGTAAAATAAAAACATGATAACATGGGATTCGAACCATTGACAGTCTTAATTTGATAGTGCAAACCCAACACCTTACTAACTGTGCTAACCAGACTGTGCATACTGAAAACACAATTTATCAGAGATTTAAGTGAATAAGCTACAGTGTCCAAGGTACTAAACATAATATATTCTATGGGGTGTCATAAGCAAGTCATTAGAATACTTTCCTACTAAATTTATAAGACATAAGCATTCAATATTTGAGTAAACAAAGAGAAAATAAAGCTATCTATTGGGTTTCACTAAAAAGTCCATTGGAAGACTTGACTATTGTTGTTAAAAGACATAGGCATTCATATTATAGAGCCACAAACCACACTAGTAAAATAAAAACATGACAACATGGGATTCGAACCAATGACAGTCTTAATTTGATAGTGCAAACCCAACACCTTACTAACTGTGCTAACCAGACTGTGCATACCATACATACAATTTATCAGAGATTTAAGTGAATAAGCTACAGTGTCCAAGGTACTAAACATAATATATTCTATGGGGTGTCATAAGCAAATCATTAGAATTCTTTCCTACTACAATTATAAGACATAAGCATTCAATATTTGAGTAAACAAAGAGAAAATAAAGCTATCTATTGGATTTCACTAAAAAGTCCATTGGAAGACTTGACTATTGATGTTAAAAGACATAGGCATTCATATTATAGAGCCACAAAGCACACTAGTAAAATAAAAACATGATAACATAGTAATCAAACCAATGACAGTCTTAATTTGATAGTGCAAACCCAACACTTTACTAACTGTGCTAACCAGACTGTGCATACCATACACACAATTTATCAGAGATTTAAGTGAATAAGCTACAGTGTCCAAGGTACTAAACATAATATATTCTATGGGGTGTCATAAGCAAGTCATTAGAATACTTTCCTACTAAATTTATAAGACATAAGCATTCAATATTTTAGTAAACAAAGAGAAAATAAAGCTATCTATTGGGTTTCACTAAAAAAGTCCATTGGAAGACTTGACTATTGTTGTTAAAAGACATAGGCATTCATATTATAGAGCCACAAACCACACTAGTAAAATAAATACATGATAACATAGGATTCGAACCAATGACAGTCTTAATTTGATAGTGCAAACACAACACCTTACTAACTGTGCTAACCAGACTGTGCATACCAGACACAATTTATCAGAGATTTAAGTGAATAAGCTACAGTGTCCAAGGTACTAAACATAATATATTCTATGGGGTGTCATAAGCAAGTCATTAGAATACTTTCCTACTAAATTTATAAGACATAAGCATTCAATATTTTAGTAAACAAAGAGAAAATAAAGCTATCTATTGGGTTTCACTAAAAAAGTCCATTGGAAGACTTTACTATTGTTGTTAAAAGACATAGGCATTCATATTATAGAGCCACAAACCACACTAGTAAAATAAAAACATGATAACATGGGATTCGAACCAATGACAGTCTTAATTTGATAGTGCAAACCCAACACCTTACTAACTGTGCTAACCATACTGTGCACACCAGACACACAATTTATCAGAGATTTAAGTGAATAAGCTACAGTGTCCAAGGTACTAAACATAATATATTCTATGGGGTGTCATAAGCAAGTCATTAGAATACTTTCCTACTAAATTTATAAGACATAAGCATTCAATATTTTGGTAAACAAAGAGATAATAAAGCTATCTATTGGGTTTCACTAAAAAAGTCCATTGGAAGACTTGACTATTGTTGTTAAAAGACATAGGCATTCATATTATAGAGCCACAAACCACACTAGTAAAATAAAAACATGATAACATTGGATTCGAACCAATGACAGTCTAAATTTGATAGTGCAAACCCAAGACCTTACTAACTGTGCATACCAGACACACAATTTATCAGTGATTTAAGTGAATAAGCTACAGTGTCCAAGGTACTAAACAATATATTCTATGGGGTGTCATAAGCAAATCATTAGAATACTTTCCTACTAAATTTATAAGACATAAGCATTCAATATTTTAGTAAACAAAGAGAAAATAAAGCTATCTATTGGGTTTCACTAAAAAAGTCCATTGGAAGACTTGACTATTGTTGTTAAAAGACATAGGCATTCATATTATAGAGCCACAAACCACACTAGTAAAATAAAAACATGATAACATGGGATTCGAACCAATGACAGTCTTAATTTGATAGTGCAAACACAACACCTTACTAACTGTGCTAACCAGACTGTGCATACCAGACACACAATTTATCAGATATTTAAGTGAATAAGCTACAGCGTCCAAGGTACTAAACATAATATATTCTATGGGGTGTCATAAGCAAGTCATTAGAATACTTTCCTACTAAATTTATAAGACATAAGCATTCAATATTTGAGTAAACAAAGAGAAAATAAAGCTATCTATTGGGTTTCACTAAAAAGTCCATTGGAAGACTTGACTATTGTTGTTAAAAGACATAGGCATTCATATTATAGAGCCACAAACCACACTAGTAAAATAAAAACATGATAACATGGGATTCGAACCAATGACAGTCTAAATTTGATAGTGCAAACCCAAGACCTTACTAACTGTGCATACCAGACACACAATTTATCAGTGATTTAAGTGAATAAGCTACAGTGTCCAAGGTACTAAACAATATATTCTATGGGGTGTCATAAGCAAATCATTAGAATACTTTCCTACTAAATTTATAAGACATAAGCATTCAATATTTTAGTAAACAAAGAGAAAATAAAGCTATCTATTGGGTTTCACTAAAAAAGTCCATTGGAAGACTTGACTATTGTTGTTAAAAGACATAGGCATTCATATTATAGAGCCACAAACCACACTAGTAAAATAAAAACATGATAACATGGGATTCGAACCAATGACAGTCTTAATTTGATAGTGCAAACACAACACCTTACTAACTGTGCTAACCAGACTGTGCATACCATACACACAATTTATCAGAGATTTAAGTGAATAAGCTACAGTGTCCAAGGTACTAAACATAATATATTCTATGGGGTGTCATAAGCAAGTCATTAGAATACTTTCCTACTAAATTTATAAGACATAAGCATTCAATATTTTAGTAAACAAAGAGAAAATAAAGCTATCTATTGGGTTTCACTAAAAAAGTCCATTGGAAGACTTGACTATTGTTGTTAAAAGACATAGGCATTCATATTATAGAGCCACAAACCACACTAGTAAAATAAATACATGATAACATAGGATTCGAACCAATGACAGTCTTAATTTGATAGTGCAAACACAACACCTTACTAACTGTGCTAACCAGACTGTGCATACCAGACACACAATTTATCAGAGATTTAAGTGAATAAGCTACAGTGTCCAAGGTACTAAACATAATATATTCTATGGGGTGTCATAAGCAAGTCATTAGAATACTTTCCTACTAAATTTATAAGACATAAGCATTCAATATTTTAGTAAACAAAGAGAAAATAAAGCTATCTATTGGGTTTCACTAAAAAAGTCCATTGGAAGACTTTACTATTGTTGTTAAAAGACATAGGCATTCATATTATAGAGCCACAAACCACACTAGTAAAATAAAAACATGATAACATGGGATTCGAACCAATGACAGTCTTAATTTGATAGTGCAAACCCAACACCTTACTAACTGTGCTAACCATACTGTGCATACCAGGCACACAATTTATCAGAGATTTAAGTGAATAAGCTACAGTGTCCAAGGTACTAAACATAATATATTCTATGGGGTGTCATAAGCAAGTCATTAGAATACTTTCCTACTAAATTTATAAGACATAAGCATTCAATATTTTGGTAAACAAAGAGATAATAAAGCTATCTATTGGGTTTCACTAAAAAAGTCCATTGGAAGACTTGACTATTGTTGTTAAAAGACATAGGCATTCATATTATAGAGCCACAAACCACACTAGTAAAATAAAAACATGATAACATTGGATTCGAACCAATGACAGTCTAAATTAGATAGTGCAAACCCAAGACCTTACTAACTGTGCATACCAGACACACAATTTATCAGTGATTTAAGTGAATAAGCTACAGTGTCCAAGGTACTAAACAATATATTCTATGGGGTGTCATAAGCAAATCATTAGAATACTTTCCTACTAAATTTATAAGACATAAGCATTCAATATTTTAGTAAACAAAGAGAAAATAAAGCTATCTATTGGGTTTCACTAAAAAAGTCCATTGGAAGACTTGACTATTGTTGTTAAAAGACATAGGCATTCATATTATAGAGCCACAAACCACACTAGTAAAATAAAAACATGATAACATGGGATTCGAACCAATGACAGTCTTAATTTGATAGTGCAAACACAACACCTTACTAACTGTGCTAACCAGACTGTGCATACCAGACACACAATTTATTAGATATTTAAGTGAATAAGCTACAGCGTCCAAGGTACTAAACATAATATATTCTATGGGGTGTCATAAGCAAGTCATTAGAATACTTTCCTACTAAATTTATAAGACATAAGCATTCAATATTTGAGTAAACAAAGAGAAAATAAAGCTATCTATTGGGTTTCACTAAAAAGTCCATTGGAAGACTTGACTATTGTTGTTAAAAGACATAGGCATTCATATTATAGAGCCACAAACCACACTAGTAAAATAAAAACATGATAACATGGGATTCGAACCAATGACAGTCTAAATTTGATAGTGCAAACACAACACCTTACTAACTGTGCTAACCAGACTGTGCATACCAGACACACAATTTATAAGAGATTTAAGTGAATAAGCTACAGTGTCCAAGGTACTAAACATAATATATTCTATGGGGTGTCATAAGCAAGTCATTAGAATACTTTCCTACTAAATTTATAAGACATAAGCATTCAATATTTGAGTAAACAAAGAGAAAATAAAGCTATCTATTGGGTTTCACTAAAAAGTCCATTGGAAGACTTGACTATTGTTGTTAAAAAACATAGGCATTCATATTATAGAGCCACAAACCACACTAGTAAAATAAAAACATGATAACATGGGATTCGAACCAATGACAGTCTTAATTTGATAGTACAAACCCAACACCTTACTAACTGTGCTAACCAGACTGTGCATACCATACATACAATTTATCAGAGATTTAAGTGAATAAGCTACAGTGTCCAAGGTACTAAACATAATATATTCTATGGGGTGTCATAAGCAAATCATTAGAATTCTTTCCTACTACAATTATAAGACATAAGCATTCAATATTTGAGTAAACAAAGAGAAAATAAAGCTATCTATTGGATTTCACTAAAAAGTCCATTGGAAGACTTGACTATTGATGTTAAAAGACATAGGCATTCATATTATAGAGCCACAAACCACACTAGTAAAATAAAAACATGATAACATAGTAATCAAACCAATGACAGTCTTAATTTGATAGTGCAAACCCAACACTTTACTAACTGTGCTAACCAGACTGTGCATACCATACACACAATTTATCAGAGATTTAAGTGAATAAGCTACAGTGTCCAAGGTACTAAACATAATATATTCTATGGGGTGTCATAAGCAAGTCATTAGAATACTTTCCTACTAAATTTATAAGACATAAGCATTCAATATTTTAGTAAACAAAGAGAAAATAAAGCTATCTATTGGGTTTCACTAAAAAGTCCATTGGAAGACTTGACTATTGTTGTTAAAAGACATAGGCATTCATATTATAGAGCCACAAACCACACTAGTAAAATAAATACATGATAACATAGGATTCGAACCAATGACAGTCTTAATTTGATAGTGCAAACACAACACCTTACTAACTGTGCTAACCAGACTGTGCATACCAGACACAATTTATCAGAGATTTAAGTGAATAAGCTACAGTGTCCAAGGTACTAAACATAATATATTCTATGGGGTGTCATAAGCAAGTCATTAGAATACTTTCCTACTAAATTTATAAGACATAAGCATTCAATATTTTAGTAAACAAAGAGAAAATAAAGCTATCTATTGGGTTTCACTAAAAAAGTCCATTGGAAGACTTTACTATTGTTGTTAAAAGACATAGGCATTCATATTATAGAGCCACAAACCACACTAGTAAAATAAAAACATGATAACATGGGATTCGAACCAATGACAGTCTTAATTTGATAGTGCAAACCCAACACCTTACTAACTGTGCTAACCATACTGTGCACACCAGACACACAATTTATCAGAGATTTAAGTGAATAAGCTACAGTGTCCAAGGTACTAAACATAATATATTCTATGGGGTGTCATAAGCAAGTCATTAGAATACTTTCCTACTAAATTTATAAGACATAAGCATTCAATATTTTGGTAAACAAAGAGATAATAAAGCTATCTATTGGGTTTCACTAAAAAAGTCCATTGGAAGACTTGACTATTGTTGTTAAAAGACATAGGCATTCATGTTATAGAGCCACAAACCACACTAGTAAAATAAAAACATGATAACATTGGATTCGAACCAATGACAGTCTAAATTTGATAGTGCAAACCCAAGACCTTACTAACTGTGCATACCAGACACACAATTTATCAGTGATTTAAGTGAATAAGCTACAGTGTCCAAGGTACTAAACAATATATTCTATGGGGTGTCATAAGCAAATCATTAGAATACTTTCCTACTAAATTTATAAGACATAAGCATTCAATATTTTAGTAAACAAAGAGAAAATAAAGCTATCTATTGGGTTTCACTAAAAAAGTCCATTGGAAGACTTGACTATTGTTGTTAAAAGACATAGGCATTCATATTATAGAGCCATAAACCACACTAGTAAAATAAAAACATGATAACATGGGATTCGAACCAATGACAGTCTTAATTTGATAGTGCAAACACAACACCTTACTAACTGTGCTAACCAGACTGTGCATACCAGACACACAATTTATCAGATATTTAAGTGAATAAGCTACAGCGTCCAAGGTACTAAACATAATATATTCTATGGGGTGTCATAAGCAAGTCATTAGAATACTTTCCTACTAAATTTATAAGACATAAGCATTCAATATTTGAGTAAACAAAGAGAAAATAAAGCTATCTATTGGGTTTCACTAAAAAGTCCATTGGAAGACTTGACTATTGTTGTTAAAAGACATAGGCATTCATATTATAGAGCCACAAACCACACTAGTAAAATAAAAACATGATAACATGGGATTCGAACCAATGACAGTCTAAATTTGATAGTGCAAACCCAAGACCTTACTAACTGTGCATACCAGACACACAATTTATCAGTGATTTAAGTGAATAAGCTACAGTGTCCAAGGTACTAAACAATATATTCTATGGGGTGTCATAAGCAAATCATTAGAATACTTTCCTACTAAATTTATAAGACATAAGCATTCAATATTTTAGTAAACAAAGAGAAAATAAAGCTATCTATTGGGTTTCACTAAAAAAATCCATTGGAAGACTTGACTATTGTTGTTAAAAGACATAGGCATTCATATTATAGAGCCACAAACCACACTAGTAAAATAAAAACATGATAACATGGGATTTGAACCAATGACAGTCTTAATTTGATAGTGCAAACACAACACCTTACTAACTGTGCTAACCAGACTGTGCATACCAGGCACACAATTTATCAGATATTTAAGTGAATAAGCTACAGCGTCCAAGGTACTAAACATAATATATTCTATGGGGTGTCATAAGCAAGTCATTAGAATACTTTCCTACTAAATTTATAAGACATAAGCATTCAATATTTGAGTAAACAAAGAGAAAATAAAGCTATCTATTGGGTTTCACTAAAAAGTCCATTGGAAGACTTGACTATTGTTGTTAAAAGACATAGGCATTCATATTATAGAGCCACAAACCACACTAGTAAAATAAAAACATGATAACATGGGATTCGAACCAATGACAGTCTAAATTTGATAGTGCAAACACAACACCTTACTAACTGTGCTAACCAGACTGTGCATACCAGACACACAATTTATAAGAGATTTAAGTGAATAAGCTACAGTGTCCAAGGTACTAAACATAATATATTCTATGGGGTGTCATAAGCAAGTCATTAGAATACTTTCCTACTAAATTTATAAGACATAAGCATTCAATATTTGAGTAAACAAAGAGAAAATAAAGCTATCTATTGGGTTTCACTAAAAAGTCCATTGGAAGACTTGACTATTGTTGTTAAAAGACATAGGCATTCATATTATAGAGCCACAAACCACACTAGTAAAATAAAAACATGATAACATGGGATTCGAACCAATGACAGTCTTAATTTGATAGTGCAAACCCAACACCTTACTAACTGTGCTAACCAGACTGTGCATACCATACATACAATTTATCAGAGATTTAAGTGAATAAGCTACAGTGTCCAAGGTACTAAACATAATATATTCTATGGGGTGTCATAAGCAAATCATTAGAATTCTTTCCTACTACAATTATAAGACATAAGCATTCAATATTTGAGTAAACAAAGAGAAAATAAAGCTATCTATTGGATTTCACTAAAAAGTCCATTGGAAGACTTGACTATTGATGTTAAAAGACATAGGCATTCATATTATAGAGCCACAAACCACACTAGTAAAATAAAAACATGATAACATAGTAATCAAACCAATGACAGTCTTAATTTGATAGTGCAAACCCAACACTTTACTAACTGTGCTAACCAGACTGTGCATACCATACACACAATTTATCAGAGATTTAAGTGAATAAGCTACAGTGTCCAAGGTACTAAACATAATATATTCTATGGGGTGTCATAAGCAAGTCATTAGAATACTTTCCTACTAAATTTATAAGACATAAGCATTCAATATTTTAGTAAACAAAGAGAAAATAAAGCTATCTATTGGGTTTCACTAAAAAAGTCCATTGGAAGACTTGACTATTGTTGTTAAAAGACATAGGCATTCATATTATAGAGCCACAAACCACACTAGTAAAATAAATACATGATAACATAGGATTCGAACCAATGACAGTCTTAATTTGATAGTGCAAACACAACACCTTACTAACTGTGCTAACCAGACTGTGCATACCAGACACACAATTTATCAGAGATTTAAGTGAATAAGCTACAGTGTCCAAGGTACTAAACATAATATATTCTATGGGGTGTCATAAGCAAGTCATTAGAATACTTTCCTACTAAATTTATAAGACATAAGCATTCAATATTTTAGTAAACAAAGAGAAAATAAAGCTATCTATTGGGTTTCACTAAAAAAGTCCATTGGAAGACTTTACTATTGTTGTTAAAAGACATAGGCATTCATATTATAGAGCCACAAACCACACTAGTAAAATAAAAACATGATAACATGGGATTCGAACCAATGACAGTCTTAATTTGATAGTGCAAACCCAACACCTTACTAACTGTGCTAACCATACTGTGCATACCAGACACACAATTTATCAGAGATTTAAGTGAATAAGCTACAGTGTCCAAGGTACTAAACATAATATATTCTATGGGGTGTCATAAGCAAGTCATTAGAATACTTTCCTACTAAATTTATAAGACATAAGCATTCAATATTTTGGTAAACAAAGAGATAATAAAGCTATCTATTGGGTTTCACTAAAAAAGTCCATTGGAAGACTTGACTATTGTTGTTAAAAGACATAGGCATTCATATTATAGAGCCACAAACCACACTAGTAAAATAAAAACATGATAACATTGGATTCGAACCAATGACAGTCTAAATTAGATAGTGCAAACCCAAGACCTTACTAACTGTGCATACCAGACACACAATTTATCAGTGATTTAAGTGAATAAGCTACAGTGTCCAAGGTACTAAACAATATATTCTATGGGGTGTCATAAGCAAATCATTAGAATACTTTCCTACTAAATTTATAAGACATAAGCATTCAATATTTTAGTAAACAAAGAGAAAATAAAGCTATCTATTGGGTTTCACTAAAAAAGTCCATTGGAAGACTTGACTATTGTTGTTAAAAGACATAGGCATTCATATTATAGAGCCACAAACCACACTAGTAAAATAAAAACATGATAACATGGGATTCGAACCAATGACAGTCTTAATTTGATAGTGCAAACACAACACCTTACTAACTGTGCTAACCAGACTGTGCATACCAGACACACAATTTATTAGATATTTAAGTGAATAAGCTACAGCGTCCAAGGTACTAAACATAATATATTCTATGGGGTGTCATAAGCAAGTCATTAGAATACTTTCCTACTAAATTTATAAGACATAAGCATTCAATATTTGAGTAAACAAAGAGAAAATAAAGCTATCTATTGGGTTTCACTAAAAAGTCCATTGGAAGACTTGACTATTGTTGTTAAAAGACATAGGCATTCATATTATAGAGCCACAAACCACACTAGTAAAATAAAAACATGATAACATGGGATTCGAACCAATGACAGTCTAAATTTGATAGTGCAAACACAACACCTTACTAACTGTGCTAACCAGACTGTGCATACCAGACACACAATTTATAAGAGATTTAAGTGAATAAGCTACAGTGTCCAAGGTACTAAACATAATATATTCTATGGGGTGTCATAAGCAAGTCATTAGAATACTTTCCTACTAAATTTATAAGACATAAGCATTCAATATTTGAGTAAACAAAGAGAAAATAAAGCTATCTATTGGGTTTCACTAAAAAGTCCATTGGAAGACTTGACTATTGTTGTTAAAAGACATAGGCATTCATATTATAGAGCCACAAACCACACTAGTAAAATAAAAACATGATAACATGGGATTCGAACCAATGACAGTCTTAATTTGATAGTGCAAACCCAACACCTTACTAACTGTGCTAACCAGACTGTGCATACCATACATACAATTTATCAGAGATTTAAGTGAATAAGCTACAGTGTCCAAGGTACTAAACATAATATATTCTATGGGGTGTCATAAGCAAATCATTAGAATTCTTTCCTACTACAATTATAAGACATAAGCATTCAATATTTGAGTAAACAAAGAGAAAATAAAGCTATCTATTGGATTTCACTAAAAAGTCCATTGGAAGACTTGACTATTGATGTTAAAAGACATAGGCATTCATATTATAGAGCCACAAACCACACTAGTAAAATAAAAACATGATAACATAGTAATCAAACCAATGACAGTCTTAATTTGATAGTGCAAACCCAACACTTTACTAACTGTGCTAACCAGACTGTGCATACCATACACACAATTTATCAGAGATTTAAGTGAATAAGCTACAGTGTCCAAGGTACTAAACATAATATATTCTATGGGGTGTCATAAGCAAGTCATTAGAATACTTTCCTACTAAATTTATAAGACATAAGCATTCAATATTTTAGTAAACAAAGAGAAAATAAAGCTATCTATTGGGTTTCACTAAAAAAGTCCATTGGAAGACTTGACTATTGTTGTTAAAAGACATAGGCATTCATATTATAGAGCCACAAACCACACTAGTAAAATAAATACATGATAACATAGGATTCGAACCAATGACAGTCTTAATTTGATAGTGCAAACACAACACCTTACTAACTGTGCTAACCAGACTGTGCATACCAGACACACAATTTATCAGAGATTTAAGTGAATAAGCTACAGTGTCCAAGGTACTAAACATAATATATTCTATGGGGTGTCATAAGCAAGTCATTAGAATACTTTCCTACTAAATTTATAAGACATAAGCATTCAATATTTGAGTAAACAAAGAGAAAATAAAGCTATCTATTGGGTTTCACTAAAAAGTCCATTGGAAGACTTGACTATTGTTGTTAAAAGACATAGGCATTCATATTATAGAGCCACAAACCACACTAGTAAAATAAAAACATGATAACATGGGATTCGAACCAATGACAGTCTAAATTTGATAGTGCAAACACAACACCTTACTAACTGTGCTAACCAGACTGTGCATACCAGACACACAATTTATAAGAGATTTAAGTGAATAAGCTACAGTGTCCAAGGTACTAAACATAATATATTCTATGGGGTGTCATAAGCAAGTCATTAGAATACTTTCCTACTAAATTTATAAGACATAAGCATTCAATATTTGAGTAAACAAAGAGAAAATAAAGCTATCTATTGGGTTTCACTAAAAAGTCCATTGGAAGACTTGACTATTGTTGTTAAAAGACATAGGCATTCATATTATAGAGCCACAAACCACACTAGTAAAATAAAAACATGACAACATGGGATTCGAACCAATGACAGTCTTAATTTGATAGTGCAAACCCAACACCTTACTACCTGTGCTAACCAGACTGTGCATACCATACATACAATTTATCAGAGATTTAAGTGAATAAGCTACAGTGTCCAAGGTACTAAACATAATATATTCTATGGGGTGTCATAAGCAAATCATTAGAATTCTTTCCTACTACAATTATAAGACATAAGCATTCAATATTTGAGTAAACAAAGAGAAAATAAAGCTATCTATTGGATTTCACTAAAAAGTCCATTGGAAGACTTGACTATTGATGTTAAAAGACATAGGCATTCATATTATAGAGCCACAAACCACACTAGTAAAATAAAAACATGATAACATAGTAATCAAACCAATGACAGTCTTAATTTGATAGTGCAAACCCAACACTTTACTAACTGTGCTAACCAGACTGTGCATACCATACACACAATTTATCAGAGATTTAAGTGAATAAGCTACAGTGTCCAAGGTACTAAACATAATATATTCTATGGGGTGTCATAAGCAAGTCATTAGAATACTTTCCTACTAAATTTATAAGACATAAGCATTCAATATTTTAGTAAACAAAGAGAAAATAAAGCTATCTATTGGGTTTCACTAAAAAAGTCCATTGGAAGACTTTACTATTGTTGTTAAAAGACATAGGCATTCATATTATAGAGCCACAAACCACACTAGTAAAATAAAAACATGATAACATGGGATTCGAACCAATGACAGTCTTAATTTGATAGTGCAAACCCAACACCTTACTAACTGTGCTAACCATACTGTGCATACCAGACACACAATTTATCAGAGATTTAAGTGAATAAGCTACAGTGTCCAAGGTACTAAACATAATATATTCTATGGGGTGTCATAAGCAAGTCATTAGAATACTTTCCTACTAAATTTATAAGACATAAGCATTCAATATTTTGGTAAACAAAGAGATAATAAAGCTATCTATTGGGTTTCACTAAAAAAGTCCATTGGAAGACTTGACTATTGTTGTTAAAAGACATAGGCATTCATATTATAGAGCCACAAACCACACTAGTAAAATAAAAACATGATAACATTGGATTCGAACCAATGACAGTCTAAATTAGATAGTGCAAACCCAAGACCTTACTAACTGTGCATACCAGACACACAATTTATCAGTGATTTAAGTGAATAAGCTACAGTGTCCAAGGTACTAAACAATATATTCTATGGGGTGTCATAAGCAAATCATTAGAATACTTTCCTACTAAATTTATAAGACATAAGCATTCAATATTTTAGTAAACAAAGAGAAAATAAAGCTATCTATTGGGTTTCACTAAAAAAGTCCATTGGAAGACTTGACTATTGTTGTTAAAAGACATAGGCATTCATATTATAGAGCCACAAACCACACTAGTAAAATAAAAACATGATAACATGGGATTCGAACCAATGACAGTCTTAATTTGATAGTGCAAACACAACACCTTACTAACTGTGCTAACCAGACTGTGCATACCAGACACACAATTTATCAGATATTTAAGTGAATAAGCTACAGCGTCCAAGGTACTAAACATAATATATTCTATGGGGTGTCATAAGCAAGTCATTAGAATACTTTCCTACTAAATTTATAAGACATAAGCATTCAATATTTGAGTAAACAAAGAGAAAATAAAGCTATCTATTGGGTTTCACTAAAAAGTCCATTGGAAGACTTGACTATTGTTGTTAAAAGACATAGGCATTCATATTATAGAGCCACAAACCACACTAGTATAATAAAAACATGACAACATGGGATTCGAACTAATGACAGTCTTAATTTGATAGTGCAAACCCAACACCTTACTAACTGTGCTAACCAGACTGTGCATACCATACTCACAATTTATCAGAGGTTTAAGTGAATAAGCTACAGTGTCCAAGGTACTAAACATAATATATTCTATGGGGTGTCATAAGCAAGTCATTAGAATACTTTCCTACTAAATTTATAAGACATAAGCATTCAATATTTTGGTAAACAAAGAGAAAATAAAGCTATCTATTGGGTTTCACTAAAAAAGTCCATTGGAAGACTTGACTATTGTTGTTAAAAGACATAGGCATTCATATTATAGAGCAACAAACCACACTAGTAAAATAAAGACATGATAACATGGGTTTCGAACCAATGACAGTCTTAATTTGATAGTGCAAACCCAACCCCTTACTAACTGTGCTAACCAGACTGTGCATACCAGACACATAATTTATCAGAGATTTAAGTGAATAAACTACAGTGTCCAAGGTACTAATCATAATATATTCTACGGGGTGTCATAAGCAAGTCATTAGAATACTTTCCTACTAAATTTATAAGACATAAGCATTCAATATTTGAGTAAACAAAGAGAAAATAAAGCTATCTATTGGGTTTCACTAAAAAAGTCAATTGGAAGACTTGACTATTGTTGTTAAAAGACATAGGCATTCATATTATAGAGCCACAAACCACACTAGTAAAATAAAAACATGATAACATGGGATTCGAACCAATGACAGTCTTAATTTGATAGTGCAAACCCAACACCTTACTAACTGTGCAAACCCTAATACCATGACCCTAACCCTAACCTAACCATAACACTAACCCTATCCCTAACCATAATACCCCCTAATCCTAACCCTAACCCTAATAAGAACCCTAACCCTAACCTAACCCTAAGCTTAATACCATAACCCTAACCAAACCCTAAACATAACCCTAATCCTAACTGTAACCCTAACCTAACCCTAACTCTAACACAAACCCTAAATCTAACACTAACCCTAACACGAACCCAAACCCTAACACTACTCTAACCCTATACCTAAAACTAACCCTAACCCTAATATGAACCCTTACCCTAAACCTAACTCTAATATTACCCTAACCCTAACTATAACATTAATACCTCTAATGCAATGCAACATTATGCAATCACAATCCATGCAATGCAACATGTAATGCAAACTTATGCAATCACAATACATGCAATGCAACAGTTAACGCAAAATTATGACATCACAATCCATGCAATGTAAAATTATGACATCACAATAAATGCAATGCAAAAATCAATGCAACATTATGCAATCACAATCCATGCAATGCAACATTTAATGCAAAATTATGACATCACAATCCATGCAATGCAACAGTTAATGCAACATTATGACATCACAATCCATGCAATGCAAAATTCAATGCAAAATTATGACATCACAATCCATGCAATGCAACATTTAATGCAAAATTATGACATCACAACCCATGCATGCAACATTTAATGCAAAATTATGCAAACAAAATCCATGCAATTCAACATTTAATCCAAAATTATGACATCACAATCCATGCAATGCAACATTTAATGCAACATTATGACATCACAATACATGTAATACAACATGTAATGCAAAATTATGCAATCACAATCCATGCAATGCAACATTTAATGCAAAATTATGCAAACACAATCCATGCAATTCAATATTTAATGCAACATTATGACATCACAATACATGTAATGCAAAATTATGCAATCACAATCCATGCAATGCAACATTTAATGCAAAATTATGCAAACACAATCCATACAATGCAAAATTCAATGCAAAATTATGACATCACAATCCATGCAATGCAACATTTAATGCAAAATTATGACATCACAACCCATGCATGCAACATTTAATGCAAAATTATGCAAACAAAATCCATGCAATTCAACGTTTAATCCAAAATTATGACATCACAATCCATGCAATGCAACATTTAATGCAACATTATGACATCACAATACATGTAATGCAAAATTATGCAATCACAATCCATGCAATGCAACATGTAATGCATAATTATGACATCACAATCCATGTAATGCAACATTTAATGCAAAATTATGACATCACAATCAATGCAATGCAACATTTAATGCAAAATTATGCAATCACAATAAATGCAATGCAAAAAGCAAGGCAACATTATGCAATCACAATCCATGCAATGCAACAATTAATGCAAAATTATGCAATCACAATACATGCAATGCAACATTTAATGCAAAAAAGACATCACAATCCATGCAATGCAAAATGCAATCTCAATCCATGCAATGTAACATTTAATGCAAAATTATGACATCACAATCCATGCAATGCAAAATGCAATGCAAAATTATGACATCACAATCCATGCAATGCAACATTTAATGCAAAATTATGCAATCACAATCCATGCAATGCAACAGTTAATGCAAAATTATGCTATCACAATCCATGCAATTCAAAATTAAATGCAAAATTATGACATCACAATCCATGCAATGCAACATTATGACATCACAACCCATGCAATGCAACAATTAATGCATAATTATGCAATCACAATCCATGCAATGCAACATATAATGATTAAATATGACATCACAATCCATGCAATGCAACATTTATTGCAAAATTATTAAATCACAATCCATGCAATGCAACATTTAATGCAAAATTATTAAATCACAATCCATTCAATGCAACATTTAATGCATAATTATGCAAACACAATCCATGCAATGCAACATTTAATGCAGAATAATGATATCACAATCCATGCAATGCAACATTTAATGCAAAATTATGTCATCACTATCCATGCAATGCATAATTATGCTATCACAATCCATGCAATGCAGAATTTAATACAAAAATATGACATTACAATCCACGCAATGCAAAATGCAGTGCAAAATGATGCTATCTAAATCCATGCAATGCACATTTAATGCAAAATTATGCAATCACAATCCCTGCAATGCAACAATAAATGCAAAATTATGCAATCACAATCCATGCAATGCAACATTTTATGCAAAATTATGACATCACAATCCATGCAATGCAAAATGCAATCACAATCCGTGCAATGCAACATTGAATGCAAAATTATAACATCACAATTCATGCAATGCAACATTTATTGCAAAAATATGACATCACAATCCATGCAATGCAACATTTAATGCAACATTATGACATCACAATACATGTAATGCAACATGTAATGCAAAATTATGCAATTACAATCCATGCAATGCAACATTTAATGCAAAATTATGCAAACACAATCCATGCAATTCAACATTTAATGCAAAATTATGACATCACAATCCATGCAATGCAAAATTTAATTTTAAATTATGACTACAATAAATGCAATGCAAAAATCAATGCAAAATTATGCAATCACAATCCATGCAATGCAACAATTCATGCAAAATTATGCAATCACAATACATGCAATGCAACATTTAATGCAAAATTATGACATCACAATCCATGCAATGAAACATTTAATGCAAAATTATGCAATCACAATAAATGCAATGCAAAAAGCAATGCAACATTATGCAATCACAATCCATTCAATGCAATATTGAATGCAAAATTTTAACATCACAATCCATGCAATGCAACATTCAATGCAAAATTATGTAATCACAATCTATGCAATGCAACATTTAATGCAAAATTATGACACCACAATCCATGCAATGCAACATTTAATGCAAAATAATGCATACACAATTCATGCAATTTAACATTTAATGCAAAATTATGACATCACAATCCATGCAATGCAACATTTAATGCAAAATTATGACGTCACAATCCATGCAATGCAAAATGTAATGCAAAATTATGACATCACAATCCATGCAATGCAACATTTAATGCAAAATTATGCAATAGCAATCCATGCAATGCAACATTTAATGCAACATTATGCAGTCACAATCCATGCAATGCAACATTTAATGCAAAATTGTGACATCACAATCCATGCAATGCAACATTTAATTCAAAATTATGCAATCGCAATCCATGCAATTCAAAATTTAATGCAAAATTATGACATCATAATCCATGCAATGCAATATTTAATGCAAAATTATGACATCACAATCCATGCAATGCGCCATTTAATGCAAAATTATAACATCACAATACATGCAATTCAAAATTTAATGCAAAATTATGACATCACAATCAATGCAATGCAATATTTAATGCAAAATTATTACATCACAATGCATGCAATGCAACATTTAATGCAAAATAATGCAATCACAATCCATGCAATGCAACAATTAATGCAAAATTATGCAATCACAATCCATGCAATGCAAAATTCAATGCAAAATTATGACATCACAATCCATGCAATGCAACATTTAATGCAAAATTATGACATCACTGTCCATGCAATGCAACATTTTATGCAAAATTATGACAACACAATCCATGCAATGCAACATTATTACATCACAATACATGTAATGCAACATGTAATGCTAAATTATGACATCACAATCCATGCAATGCAACATTTAATGCAAAATTATGCAAACAAAATCCATGCAATTCAACATTTAATCCAAAATTATGACATCCCAATCCATGCAATGCAACATTTAATGCAACATTATGACATCACAATACAAGTAATGCAACATGTAATGCAAAATTATGCAATCACAATCCATGTAATGCAACATTTAATGCAAAATTATGCAAACACAATCCATGCAATTCCACATTTAATGCAAAATTATGACATCACAATCCATGCAATGCAACAATCAATGCATAATTATGCAATCACAATCCATGCAATGCAACTTATAATGAAAAAATATGACATCACAATCCATGCAATGCAACATTTAATGCAAAATTATGACATCACAATCCATGCAATGCAACATTTAATGCAAAATTATTACATCAATATCCATGCAATGCAACATTTAATGCAACATTATGACATCACAATACATGTAATGCAAAATTATGCAATCACAATCCATGCAATGCAACATTTAATGCAAAATTATGCAAACACAATCCATGCAATTCAACATTTAATGCAAAATTATGACATCACAATCCATGCAATGCAACATTTAATGCAAAATTATGACATCACAATAAATGCAATGCAAAAATCAATGCAACATTATGCAATCACAATCCATGCAATGCAACATTTAATGCAAACTTATGCAATCACAATCCATGCAATGCAACAGTTAATGCAACATTATGACATCACAATCCATGCAATGCAAAATTCAATGCAAAATTATGACATCACAATCCATGCAATGCAACATTTAATGCAAAATTATGACATCACAACCCATGCATGCAACATTTAATGCAAAATTATGCAAACAAAATCCATGCAATTCAACATTTAATCCAAAATTATGACATCACAATCCATGCAATGCAACATTTAATGCAACATTATGATATCACAATACATGTAATGCAACATGTAATGCAAAATTATGCAATCACAATCCATGCAATGCAACATGTAATGCATAATTATGACATCACAATCCATGTAATGCAACATTTAATGCAAAATTATGACATCACAATCAATGCAATGCAACATTTAATGCAAAATTATGCAATCACAATACATGCAATGCAACATTTAATGCAAAAAAGACATCACAATCCATGCAATGCAAAATGCAATCTCAATCCATGCAATGTAACATTTAATGCAAAATTATGACATCACAATCCATGCAATGCAAAATGCAATGCAAAATTATGACATCACAATCAATGCAATGCAACATTTAATGCAAAATTATGCAATCACAATTCATGCAATGCAACAGTTAATGCAAAATTATGCTATCACAATCCATGCAATTCAAAATTAAATGCAAAATTAAGACATCACAATCCATGCAATGCAACACATAATGCAAAACTATGACATCACAACCCATGCAATGCAACAATTAATGCATTATTATGCAATCACAATCCATGCAATGCAACATTAAATGCATAATTATGCAAACACAATCCATGCAATGCAACATTTAATGCAAAATAATGATATCACAATCCATGCAATGCAACATTTAATGCACAATTATGTCATCACTATCCATGCAATGCATAATTATGCTATCACAATCCATGCAATGCAGCATTTAATACAAAAATATGACATTACAATCCACGCAATGCAAAATGCAATGCAAAATTATGCAATCTAAATCCATGCAATGCACATTTAATGCAAAATTATGCAATCACAATCCATGCAATGCAACATTTTATGCAAAATTATGACATCACAATAAATGCAATGCAAAATGCAATCACAATCCGTGCAATGCAACATTGAATGCAAAATTATAACATCACAATTCATGCAATGCAACATTTATTGCAAAAATATGACATCACAATCCATGCAATGCAACATTTAATGCAACATTATGACATCACAATACATGTAATGCAACATGTAATGCAAAATTATGCAATTACAATCCATGCAATGCAACATTTAATGCAAAATTATGCAAACACAATCCATGCAATTCAACATTTAATGCAAAATTATGACATCACAATCCATGCACTGAAACATTTAATGCAAAATTATGCAATCACAATAAATGCAATGCAAAAAGCAATGCAACATTATGCAATCACAATCCATTCAATGCAATATTGAATGCAACATTTTAACATCAAAATCCATGCAATGCAACATTCAATGCAAAATTATGTAATCACAATCTATGCAATGCAACATTTAATGCAAAATTATGACATCATTATCCATGCAATGCAACATTTAATGCAAAATTATGCATACACAATTCATGCAATTCAACATTTAATGCAAAATTATGACATCACAATCCATGCAATGCAACATTTAATGCAAAATTATGACATCACAATACATGTAATGCAACATGTAATGCAAAATTATGACATCACAATCCATGCAATGCAACATTTAATGCAAAATTATGACATCACAATCCATGCAATGCAACATTTAATGCAAAATTATGCAAACGCAATCCATGCAATGCAACATTTAATGCAACATTATGCAATCACAATCCATGCAATGCAACATTTAATGCAAAATTGTGACATCACAATCCATGCAATGCAACATTTAATGCAAAATTATGCAATCACAATCTATGCAATTCAAAATGTAATGCAAAATTATGACATCATAATCCATGCAATGCAATATTTAATGCAAAATTATGACATCACAATCCATGCAATGCGCCATTTAATGCAAAATTATAACATCACAATCCATGCAATGCAACATTTAATGCAAAATTATGCAAACACAATCCATGCAATGCAACATTTAATGCAAAATTATGACATCACAATCCATGCAATGCAACAATTAATGCAAAATTATGACATCACAATACGTGCAATTCAAAATTGAATGCAAAATTATTACATCACAATCCATGCAATGCAACATTTAATGCAAAATTATGCAAACACAATCCATGCAATGCAACATTTAATGCAATATTATGAAATCACAATCCATGCAATGCAACATTTAATGCAAAATTATGACATCACAATATATGTAATGCAACATGTAATGCAAAATTATGACATCACAATAAATGCAATGCATAAATCAATGCAAAATTATGCAATCACAATGCATGCAATGCAACATTTAATTCAAAATTATGCAATCACAATCCATGCAATGCAACAATTAATACAAAATTATGCAATCACAATCCATGCAATGCAACATTTAATGCAAAATTATGACATCACTGTCCATGCAATGCAACATTTTATGCAAAATTATGACAACACAATCCATGCAATGCAACATTATTATATCACAGTACATGTAATGCAACATGTAATGCAAAATTATGACATCACAATCAATGCAATGCAACATTTTATGCAAAATTATGCAAACAAAATCCATGCAATTCAACATTTAATCCAAAATTATGACATCACAATCCATGCAATGCAACATTTAATGCAACATTATGACATCACAATACATGTAATGCAACATGTAATGCAAAATTATGCAATCACAATCCATGTAATGCAACATTTAATGCAAAATTATGCAAACACAATCCATGCAATTCCACATTTAATGCAAAATTATGAAATCACAATCCATGCAATGCAACAATTAATGCATAATTATGCAATCACAATCCATGCAATGCAACATATAATGAAAAAATATGACATCACAATCCATGCAATGCAACATTTAATGCAAAATTATGACAACACAATCCATGCAATGCAACATTTAATGCAAAATTATTACATCAATATCCATGCAATGCAACATTTAATGCAACATTATGACATCACAATACATGTAATGCAAAATTATGCAATCACAATCCATGCAATTCAACATTTAATGCAAAATTATGCAAACACAATCCATGCAATTCAACATGTAATGCAAAATTTTGACATCACAATCCATGCAATGCAACATTTAATGCAAAATTATGACATCACAATAAATGCAATGCAAAATTCAATGCAACATTATGCAATCACAATCCATGCAATGCAACATTTAATGCAAGATTATGACATCACAATACATGCAATGCAACAGTTAATGCAAAATTATGACATCACAATCCATGCAATATAAAATTATGACATCACAATAAATGCAATGCAAAAATCAATGCAACATTATGCAATCACAATCCATGCAATGCAACATTTAATGCAAAATTTTGACATCACAATCCATGCAATGCAATAGTTAATGCAACATTATGACATCACAATCCATGCAATGCAAAATTCAATGCAAAATTATGACATCACAATCCATGCAATGCAACATTTAATGCAAAATTATGACATCACAACCCATGCATGCAACATTTAATGCAAAATTATGCAAACAAAATCCATGCAATTCAACATTTAATCCAAAATTATGACATCACAATCCATGCAATGCAACATTTAATGCAACATTATGACATCACAATAGATGTAAAACAACAATTAATGCATAATTATGCAATCACAATCCATGCAATGCAACATATAATGAAAAAATATGACATCACAATCCATGCAATACAACATTTAATGCAAAATTATGACATCACAATCCATGCAATGCAACATTTAATGCAAAATTATTACATCACAATACATGCAATGCAACATTTAATGCAACATTATGACATCACAATACATGTAATGCAACATGTAATGCAAAATTATGCAATCACAATCCATGCAATGCAACATTTAATGCAAAATTATGACATCACAATCCATGCAGTGCAACATTTAATGCAAAATTATAACATCACAATAAATGCAATGCAAAATTCAATGCAACATTATGCAATCACAATCCATGCAATGCAACATTTAATGCAAAATTATGACATCACAATACATGCAATGCAACAGTTAATGCAAAATTATGACATCACAATCCATGCAATGTAAAATTATGACATCACAATAAATGCAATGCAAAAATCAATGAAACATTATGCAATCACAATCCATGCAATGCAACATTTAATGCAAAAGTATGCAAACACAATCCATGCAATTCAACATTTAATGCAAAATTATGACATCACAATCCATGCAATGCAACATTTAATGCAAAATTATGACATCACAATACATGTAATGCAAAATTATGACATCACAATCCATGCAATGAAACATTTAATGCAAAATTATGCATACACAATTCATGCAATTCAACATTTAATGCAAAATTATGACATCACAATCCATGCAATGCAAAATGTAATCCAAAATTATGACGTCACAATACATGTAATGCAACATGTAATGCAAAATTATGATATCGCAATCCATGCAATGCAACATTTAATGCAAAATTATGACATCACAATCCATGCAATGCAACATTTAATGCAAAATTATGCAATCGCAATCCATGCAATGCAACATTTAATGCAACATTATGCAATCACAATCCATGCAATGCAACATTTAATGCAAAATTGTGACATCACAATCCATGCAATGCAACATTTAATGCAAAATTATGCAATCACAATCCATGCAATTCAAAATTTAATGCAAAATTATGACATCATAATCCATGCAATGCAATATTTGATGCAAAATTATGACATCACAATCCATGCAATGCGCCATTTAATGCAAAATTATTACATCAATATACATGCAATGCAACATTTAATGCAACATTATGACATCACAATACATGTAATGCAAAATTATGACATCACAATAAATGCAATGCAAAAATCAATGCAACATTATGCAATCACAATGCATGCAATGCAACATTTAATGCAAAATTATGCAATCACAATCCATGCAATGCAACAATTAATGCAAAATTATGCAATCACAAGCCATGCAATGCTAAATTCAATGCAAAATTATGACATCACTGTCCATGCAATGCAACATTTTATGCAAAATTATGACAACACAATCCATGCAATGCAACATTTAATGCAAAATTATGCAAACAAAATCCATGCAATTCAACATTTAATCCAAAATTATGACATCCCAATCCATGCAATGCAACATTTAATGCAACATTATGACATCACAATACATGTAATGCAACATGTAATGCAAAATTATGCAATCACAATCCATGTAATGCAACATTTAATGCAAAATTATGCAAACACAATCCATGCAATTCCACATTTAATGCAAAATTATGACATCACAATCCATGCAATGCAACAATTAATGCATAATTATGCAATCACAATCCATGCAATGCAACATATAATGAAAAAATATGGCATCACAATCCATGCAATGCAACATTTAATGCTAAATTATTACATCAATATACATGCAATGCAACATTTAATGCAACGTTATGACATCACAATACATGTAATGCAAAATTTTGCAATCTC
Source organism: Pseudophryne corroboree (assembly GCF_028390025.1). Lineage (NCBI taxonomy): Eukaryota > Metazoa > Chordata > Amphibia > Anura > Myobatrachidae > Pseudophryne > Pseudophryne corroboree. The sequence continues at coordinate 366,592,869 of NC_086448.1, forward strand.
AATCCATGCAATGCAACATTTAATGCAAAATTATGCAAACACAATCCATGCAATTCAACATTTAATGCAAAATTATGACATCACAATCCATGCAATGCAACATTTAATGCAAAATTATGACATCACAATAAATGCAATGCAAAATTCAATGCAACATTATGCAATCACAATCCATGCAATGCAACATTTAATGCAAGATTATGACATCACAATACATGCAATGCAACAGTTAATGCAAAATTATGACATCACAATCCATGCAATGTAAAATTATGACATCACAATAAATGCAATGCAAAAATCAATGCAACATTATGCAATCACAATCCATGCAATGCAACATTTAATGCAACATTATGACATCACAATACATGTAATGCAAAATTATGCAATCACAATCCATGCAATGCAACATTTAATGCAAAATTATGCAAACACAATCCATGCAATTCAACATTTAATGCAAAATTATGACATCACAATCCATGCAATGCAACATTTAATGCAAAATTATGACATCACAACCCATGCATGCAACATTTAATGCAAAATTATGCAAACAAAATCCATGCAATTCAACATTTAATCCAAAATTATGACATCACAATCCATGCAATGCAACATTTAATGCAAAATTATGACATCACAATACATGTAATGCAACATGTAATGCAAAATTATGCAATCACAATCCATGCAATGCAACATGTAATGCATAATTATGACATCACAATCCATGTAATGCAACATTTAATGCAAAATTATGACATCACAATCAATGCAATGCAACATTTAATACAAAATTATGCAATCACAGTAAATGCAATGCAAAAAGCAAGGCAACATTATGCAATCACAATCCATGCAATGCAACAATTAATGCAAAATTATGCAATCACAATACATGCAATGCAACGTTTAATGCAAAAAAGACATCACAATCCATGCAATGCAAAATGCAATCTCAATCCATGCAATGTAACATTTAATGCAAAATTATGACATCACAATCCATGCAATGCAAAATGCAATGCAAAATTATGACATCACAATCCATGCAATGCAACATTTAATGCAAAATTATGCAATCACAATCCATGCAATGCAACAGTTAATGCAAAATTATGCTATCACAATCCATGCAATTCAAAATTAAATGCAAAATTATGACATCACAATCCATGCAATGCAACATATAATGCAAAATTATGACATCACAACCCATGCAATAATTAATGCATAATTATGCAATCACAATCCATGCAATGCAACATATAATGATTAAATATGACTTCACAATCCATGCAATGCAACATTTAATGCAAAAATATTAAATCACAATCCATGCAATGCAACATTTAATGCAAAATTATTAAATCACAATCCATTCAATGCAACATTTAATGCATAATTATGCAAACACAATCCATGCAATGCAACATTTAATGCAAAATAATGATATCACAATCCATGCAATGCAACATTTAATGCAAAATTATGTCATCACTATCCATGCAATGCATAATTATGCTATCACAATCCATGCAATGCAGCATTTAATACAAAAATATGACATTACAATCCACGCAATGCAAAATGCAATGCAAAATGATGCAATCTAAATCCATGCAATGCACATTTAATGCAAAATTATGCAATCACAATCCCTGCAATGCAACAATAAATGCAAAATGATGCAATCACAATCCATGCAATGCAACATTTTATGCAAAATTATGACATCACAATCCATGCAATGCAAAATGCAATCACAATCCGTGCAATGCAACATTGAATGCAAAATTATAACATCACAATTCATGCAATGCAACATTTATTGCAAAAATATGACATCACAATCCATGCAATGCAACATTTAATGCAACATTATGACATCACAATACATGTAATGCAACATGTAATGCAAAATTATGCAATTACAATCCATGCAATGCAACATTTAATGCAAAATTATGCAAACACAATCCATGCAATTCAACATTTAATGCAAAATTATGACATCACAATCCATGCAATGCAAAATTTAATTTTAAGTTATGACTACAATAAATGCAATGCAAAAATCAATGCAAAATTATGCAATCACAATCCATGCAATGCAACAATTCATGCAAAATTATGCAATCACAATACATGCAATGCAAAATTATGACATCACAATCCATGCAATGAAACATTTAATGCAAAATTATGCAATCACAATAAATGCAATGCAAAAAGCAATGCAACATTATGCAATCACAATCCATTCAATGCAATATTGAATGCAAAATTTTAACATGACAATCCATGCAATGCAACATTCAATGCAAAATTATGTAATCACAATCTATGCAATGCAACATTTAATGCAAAATTATGACATCACAATCCATGCAATGCAACATTTAATGCAAAATTATGCATACACAATTCATGCAATTTAACATTTAATGCAAAATTATGACATCACAATCCATGCAATGCAACATTTAATGCAACATTATGACGTCACAATCCATGCAATGCAACATTTAATGCAAAATTATGACATCACAATCCATGCAATGAAACATTTAATGCAAAATTATGCAATCACAATAAATGCAATGCAAAAAGCAATGCAACATTATGCAATCACAATCCATTCAATGCAATATTGAATGCAAAATTTTAACATCACAATCCATGCAATGCAACATTCAATGCAAAATTATGTAATCACAATCTATGCAATGCAACATTTAATGCAAAATTATGACATCACAATCCATGCAATGCAACATTTAATGCAAGATTATGACATCACAATACATGCAATGCAACAGTTAATGCAAAATTATGACATCACAATCCATGCAATGTAAAATTATGACATCACAATAAATGCAATGCAAAAATCAATGCAACATTATGCAATCACAATCCATGCAATGCAACATTTAATGCAAAATTATGACATCACTATCCATGCAATGCAACATTTAATGCAAAATTATTACATCAATATACATGCAATGCAACATTTAATGCAACATTATGACATCACAATACATGTAATGCAAAATTATGCAATTACAATCCATGCAATGCAACATTTAATGCAAAATTATGCAAACACAATCCATGCAATTCAACATTTAATGCAAAATTATGACATCACAATCCATGCAATGCAAAATTTAATTTTAAATTATGACTACAATAAATGCAATGCAAAAATCAATGCAAAATTATGCAATCACAATCCATGCAATGCAACAATTCATGCAAAATTATGCAATCACAATACATGCAATGCAACATTTAATGCAAAATTATGACATCACAATCCATGCAATGAAACATTTAATGCAAAATTATGCAATCACAATAAATGCAATGCAAAAAGCAATGCAACATTATGCAATCACAATCCATTCAATGCAACATTTAATGCAACATTATGACGTCACAATCCATGCAATGCAAAATTTAATGCAAAATTATGACATCACAATACATGTAATGCAACATGTAATGCAAAATTATGACATCACAATCCATGCAATGCAACATTTAATGCAAAATTATGACATCACAATCCATGCAATGCAACATTTAATGCAAAATTATGCAATCGCAATCCATGCAATGCAACATTTAATGCAACATTATGCAATCACAATCCATGCAATGCAACAGTTAATGCAAAATTATGACATCACAATCCATGCAATGTAAAATTATGACATCACAATAAATGCAATGCAAAAATAAATGCAACATTATGCAATCACAATCCATGCAATGCAACATTTAATCCAAAAGTATGACATCACAATCCATGCAATGCAACATTTAATGCAACATTATGACATCACAATACATGTAATGCAACATGTAATGCAAAATTATGCAATCACAATCCATGCAATGCAACATGTAATGCATAATTATGACATCACAATCCATGTAATGCAACATTTAATGCAAAATTATGACATCACAATCAATGCAACATTTAATGCAAAATTATGCAATCACAATAAATGCAATGCAAAAAGCAAGGCAACATTATGCAATCACAATCCATGCAATGCAACAATTAATGCAAAATTATGCAATCACAATACATGCAATGCAACGTTTAATGCAAAAAAGACATCACAATCCATGCAATGCAAAATGCAATCTCAATCCATGCAATGTAACATTTAATGCAAAATTATGACATCACAATCCATGCAATGCAAAATGCAATGCAAAATTATGACATCACAATCCATGCAATGCAACATTTAATGCAAAATTATGCAATCACAATCCATGCAATGCAACAGTTAATGCAAAATTATGCTATCACAATCCATGCAATTCAAAATTAAATGCAAAATTATGACATCACAATCCATGCAATGCAACATATAATGCAAAATTATGACATCACAACCCATGCAATAATTAATGCATAATTATGCAATCACAATCCATGCAATGCAACATAGAATGATTAAATATGACATCACAATCCATGCAATGCAACATTTAATGCAAAATTATTAAATCACAATCCATGCAATGCAACATTTAATGCAAAATTATTAAATCACAATCCATTCAATGCAACATTTAATGCATAATTATGCAAACACAATCCATGCAATGCAACATTTAATGCAAAATAATGATATCACAATCCATGCAATGCAACATTTAATGCAAAATTATGTCATCACTATCCATGCAATGCATAATTATGCTATCACAATCCATGCAATGCAGCATTTAATACAAAAATATGACATTACAATCCACGCAATGCAAAATGCAATGCAAAATGATGCAATCTAAATCCATGCAATGCACATTTAATGCAAAATTATGCAATCACAATCCCTGCAATGCAACAATAAATGCAAAATGATGCAATCACAATCCATGCAATGCAACATTTTATGCAAAATTATGACATCACAATCCATGCAATGCAAAATGCAATCACAATCCGTGCAATGCAACATTGAATGCAAAATTATAACATCACAATTCATGCAATGCAACATTTATTGCAAAAATATGACATCACAATCCATGCAATGCAACATTTAATGCAACATTATGACATCACAATACATGTAATGCAACATGTAATGCAAAATTATGCAATTACAATCCATGCAATGCAACATTTAATGCAAAATTATGCAAACACAATCCATGCAATTCAACATTTAATGCAAAATTATGACATCACAATACATGTAATGCAACATGTAATGCAAAATTATGCAATTACAATCCATGCAATGCAAAAATCAATGCAAAATTATGCAATCACAATCCATGCAATGCAACAATTCATGCAAAATTATGCAATCACAATACATGCAATGCAAAATTATGACATCACAATCCATGCAATGAAACATTTAATGCAAAATTATGCAATCACAATAAATGCAATGCAAAAAGCAATGCAACATTTTGCAATCACAATCCATTCAATGCAATATTGAATGCAAAATTTTAACATCACAATCCATGCAATGCAACATTCAATGCAAAATGATGTAATCACAATCTATGCAATGCAACATTTAATGCAAAATTATGACATCACAATCCATGCAATGCAACATTTAATGCAAAATTATGCATACACAATTCATGCAATTTAACATTTAATGCAAAATTATGACATCACAATCCATGCAATGCAACATTTAATGCAACATTATGACGTCACAATCCATGCAATGCAACATTTAATGCAAAATTATGACATCACAATCCATGCAATGAAACATTTAATGCAAAATTATGCAATCACAATAAATGCAATGCAAAAAGCAATGCAACATTATGCAATCACAATCCATTCAATGCAATATTGAATGCAAAATTTTAACATCACAATCCATGCAATGCAACATTCAATGCAAAATTATGTAATCACAATCTATGCAATGCAACATTTAATGCAAAATTATGACATCACAATCCATGCAATGCAACATTTAATGCAAGATTATGACATCACAATACATGCAATGCAACAGTTAATGCAAAATTATGACATCACAATCCATGCAATGTAAAATTATGACATCACAATAAATGCAATGCAAAAATCAATGCAACATTATGCAATTACAATCCATGCAATGCAACATTTAATGCAAAATTATGACATCACAATCCATGCAATGCAAAATTTAATTTTAAATTATGACTACAATAAATGCAATGCAAAAATCAATGCAAAATTATGCAATCACAATCCATGCAATGCAACAATTCATGCAAAATTATGCAATCACAATACATGCAATGCAACATTTAATGCAAAATTATGACATCACAATCCATGCAATGAAACATTTAATGCAAAATTATGCAATCACAATAAATGCAATGCAAAAAGCAATGCAACATTATGCAATCACAATCCATTCAATGCAACATTTAATGCAACATTATGACGTCACAATCCATGCAATGCAAAATTTAATGCAAAATTATGACATCACAATACATGTAATGCAACATGTAATGCAAAATTATGACATCACAATCCATGCAATGCAACATTTAATGCAAAATTATGACATCACAATCCATGCAATGCAACATTTAATGCAAAATTATGCAATCGCAATCCATGCAATGCAACATTTAATGCAACATTATGCAATCACAATCCATGCAATGCAACATTTAATGCAAAATTGTGACATCACAATCCATGCAATGCAACATTTAATGCAAAATTATGCAATCACAATCCATGCAATTCAACATTTTATGCAAAATTATGACATCATAATCCATGCAATGCAATATTTAATGCAAAATTATGACATCACAATCCATGCAATGCGCCATTTAATGCAAAATTTTAACATCACAATACGTGCAATTCAAAATGTAATGCAAAATTATGACATCACAATCAATGCAATATTTAATGCAAAATTATTACATCACAATCCATGCAATGCAACATTTAATGCAAAATTATGCAAACACAATCCATGCAATTCAACATTTAATGCAATATTATGAAATCACAATCAATGCAATGCAACATTTAATGCAACATTATGACATCACAATATATGTAATGCAACATGTAATGCAAAATTATGACATCACAATAAATGCAATGCAAAAATCAATGCAAAATTATGCAAACAAAATCCATGCAATTCAACATTTAATCCAGAATTATGACATCCCAATCCATGCAATGCAACATTTAATGCAACATTATGACATCACAATACATGTAATGCAACATGTAATGCAAAATTATGCAATCACAATCCATGTAATGCAACATTTAATGCAAAATTATGCAAACACAATCCATGCAATTCCACATTTAATGCAAAATGATGACATCACAATCCATGCAATGAAACAATTAATGCATAATTATGCAATCACAATCCATGCAATGCAACTTATAATGAAAAAATATGACATCACAATCCATGCAATGCAACATTTAATGCATAATTATTACATCAATATCCATGCAATGCAACATTTAATGCAACATTATGACATCACAATACATGTAATGCAAAATTATGCAATCACAATCCATGCAATGCAACATTTAATGCAAAATTATGCAAACACAATCCATGCAATTCAACATTTAATGCAAAATTATGACATCACAATCCATGCAATGCAACATTTAATGCAAAATTATGACATCACAATAAATGCAATGCAAAATTCAATGCAACATTATGCTATCACAATCCATGCAATGCAACATTTAATGCAAGATTATGACATCACAATACATGCAATGCAACAGTTAATGCAAAATTATGACATCACAATCCATGCAATGTAAAATTATGACATCACAATAAATGCAATGCAAAAATCAATGCAACATTATGCAATCACAATCCATGCAATGCAACATTTAATCCAAAAGTATGACATCACAATCCATGCAATGCAACATTTAATGCAACATTATGACATCACAATACATGTAATGCAACATGTAATGCAAAATTATGCAATCACAATCCATGCAATGCAACATGTAATGCATAATTATGACATCACAATCCATGTAATGCAACATTTAATGCAAAATTATGACATCACAATCAATGCAACATTTAATGCAAAATTATGCAATCACAATAAATGCAATGCAAAAAGCAAGGCAACATTATGCAATCACAATCCATGCAATGCAACAATTAATGCAAAATTATGCAATCACAATACATGCAATGCAACATTTAATGCAAAAAAGACATCACAATCCATGCAATGCAAAATGCAATCTCAATCCATGCAATGTAACATTTAATGCAAAATTATGACATCACAATCCATGCAATGCAAAATGCAATGCAAAATTATGACATCACAATCCATGCAATGCAACATTTAATGCAAAATTATGCAATCACAATCCATGCAATGCAACAGTTAATGCAAAATTATGCTATCACAATCCATGCAATTCAAAATTAAATGCAGAATTATGACATCACAATCCATGCAATGCAACATATAATGCAAAATTATGACATCACAACCCATGCAATGCAACAATTAATGCATAATTATGCAATCACAATCCATGCAATGCAACATATAATGATTAAATATGACATCACAATCCATGCAATGCAACATTTAATGCAAAATTATTAAATCACAATCCATGCAATGCAACATTTAATGCAAAATTATGCAATCGCAATCCATGCAATGCAACATTTAATGCAACATTATGCAATCACAATCCATGCAATGCAACATTTAATGCAAAATTGTGACATCACAATCCATGCAATGCAACATTTAATGCAAAATTATGCAATCACAATCCATGCAATTCAAAATTTTATGCAAAATTATGACATCATAATCCATGCAATGCAATATTTAATGCAAAATTATGACATCACAATCCATGCAATGCGCCATTTAATGCAAAATTATAACATCACAATACGTGCAATTCAAAATTTAATGCAAAATTATGACATCACAATCAATGCAATGCAATATTTAATGCAAAATTATGACATCACAATCCATGCAATGCAACATTTAATGCAAAATTATGCAAACACAATCCATGCAATTCAACATTTAATGCAATATTATGAAATCACAATCCATGCAATGCAACATTTAATGCAAAATTATGACATCACAATAAATGCAATGCAAAAATCAATGCAACATTATGCAAACACAATGCATGCAATGCAACAATTAATGCAAAATTATGCAATCACAATCCATGCAATGCAAAATTCAATGCAAAATTATGACATCACAATCCATGCAATGCAACATTTAATGCAAAATTATGACATCACTGTCCATGCAATGCAACATTTTATGCAAAATTATGACAACACAATCCATGCAATGCAACATTATTACATCACAATACATGTAATGCAACATGTAATGCAAAATTATGACATCACAATCCATGCAATGCAACATTTAATGCAAAATTATGCAAACAAAATCCATGCAATTCAACATTTAATCCAAAATTATGACATCCCAATCCATGCAATGCAACATTTAATGCAACATTATGACATCACAATACATTTAATGCAACATGTAATGCAAAATTATGCAATTACAATCAATGTAATGCAACATTTAATGCAAAATTATGCAAACACAATCCATGCAATTCCACATTTAATGCAAAATTATGACATCACAATCCATGCAATGCAACAATTAATGCATAATTATGCAATCACAATCCATGCAATGCAACTTATAATGAAAAAATATGACATCACAATCCATGCAATGCAACATTTAATGCAAAATTATGACCTCACAATCCATGCAATGCAACATTTAATGCAAAATTATTACATCAATATCCATGCAATGCAACATTTAATGCAACATTATGACATCACAATACATGTAATGCAAAATGATGCAATCACAATCCATGCGATGCAACATTTAATGCAAAATTATGCAAACACAATCCATGCAATTCAACATTTAATGCAAAATTATGACATCACAATCCATGCAATGCAACATTTAATGCAAAATTATGACATCACAATAAATGCAATGCAAAATTCAATGCAACATTATGCAATCACAATCCATGCAATGCAACATTTAATGCAAGATTATGACATCACAATACATGCAATGCAACAGTTAATGCAAAATTATGACATCACAATCCATGCAATGTAAAATTATGACATCATAATAAATGCAATAATCAATGCAACATTATGCAATCACAATCCATGCAATGCAACATTTAATCCAAAATTATGACATCACAATCCATGCAATGCAACATTTAATGCAACATTATGACATCACAATACATGTAATGCAACATGTAATGCAAAATTATGCAATCACAATCCATGCAATGCAACATGTAATGCATAATTATGACATCACAATCCATGTAATGCAACATTTAATGCAAAATTATGACATCACAATCAATGCAACATTTAATGCAAAATTATGCAATCACAATAAATGCAATGCAAAAAGCAAGGCAACATTATGCAATCACAATCCATGCAATGCAACAATTAATGCAAAATTATGCAATCACAATACATGCAATGCAACATTTAATGCAAAAAAGACATCACAATCCATGCAATGCAAAATGCAATCTCAATCCATGCAATGTAACATTTAATGCAAAATTATGACATCACAATCCATGCAATGCAAAATGCAATGCAAAATTATGACATCACAATCCATGCAATGCAACATTTAATGCAAAATTATGCAATCACAATCCATGCAATGCAACAGTTAATGCAAAATTATGCTATCACAATCCATGCAATTCAAAATTAAATGCAGAATTATGACATCATAATCCATGCAATGCAACATATAATGCAAAATTATGACATCACAACCCATGCAATGCAACAATTAATGCATAATTATGCAATCACAATCCATGCAATGCAACATATAATGATTAAATATGACATCATAATCCATGCAATGCAACATATAATGCAAAATTGTGACATCACAATCCATGCAATGCAACATTTAATGCAAAATTATGCAATCACAATCCATGCAATTCAAAATTTTATGCAAAATTATGACATCATAATCCATGCAATGCAATATTTAATGCAAAATTATGACATCACAATCCATGCAATGCGCCATTTAATGCAAAATTATAACATCACAATACGTGCAATTCAAAATTGAATGCAAAATTATGACATAACAATCAATGCAATGCAATATTTAATGCAAAATTATTACATCACAATCCATGCAATGCAACATTTAATGCAAAATTATGCAAATACAATCCATGCAATTCAACATTTAATGCAATATTATGAAATCACAATCCATGCAATGCAACATTTAATGCAACATTATGACATCACAATATATGTAATGCAACATGTAATGCAAAATTATGACATCACAATAAATGCAATGCAAAAATCAATGCAACATTATGCAAACACAATGCATGCAATGCAACATTTAATGCAAAATTATGCAATCACAATCCATGCAATGCAACAATTAATGCAAAATTATGCAATCACAATCCATGCAATGCAAAATTCAATGCAAAATTATGACATCACAATCCATGCAATGCAACATTTAATGCAAAATTATGACATCACTGTCCATGCAATGCAACATTTTATGCAAAATTATGACAACACAATCCATGCAATGCAACATTATTACATCACAATACATGTAATGCAACATGTAATGCAAAATTATGACATCACATTCCATGCAATGCAACATTTAATGCAAAATTATGCAAACAAAATCCATGCAATTCAACATTTAATCCAAAATTATGACATCCCAATCCATGCAATGCAACATTTAATGCAACATTATGACATCACAATACATGTAATGCAACATGTAATGCAAAATTATGCAATCACAATCCATGTAATGCAACATTTAATGCAAAATTATGCAAACACAATCCATGCAATTCCACATTTAATGCAAAATTATGACATCACAATCCATGCAATGCAACAATTAATGCATAATTATGCAATCACAATCCATGCAATGCAACTTATAATGAAAAAATATGACATCACAATCCATGCAATGCAACATTTAATGCAAAATGATGGCATCACAATCCATGCAATGCAACATTTAATGCAAAATTATTACATCAATATCCATGCAATGCAACATTTAATGCAACATTATGACATCACAATACATGTAATGCAAAATTATGCAATTACAATCCATGCAATGCAACATTTAATGCAAAATTATGCAAACACAATCCATGCAATTCAACATTTAATGCAAAATTATGACATCACAATCCATGCAATGCAAAATTAAATTTTAAATTATGACTACAATAAATGCAATGCAAAAATCAATGCAAAATTATGCAATCACAATCCATGCAATGCAACAATTCATGCAAAATTATACAATCACAATACATGCAATGCAACATTTAATGCAAAATTATGACATCACAATTCATGCAATGCAACATTTTATGCAAAATTATGACATCACAATCCATGCAATGCAAAATGCAATCACAATCCGTGCAATGCAACATTGAATGCAAAATTATAACATCACAATTCATGCAATGCAACATTTATTGCAAAAATATGACATCACAATCCATGCAATGCAACATTGAATGCAACATTATGACATCACAATACATGTAATGCAACATGTAATGCAAAATTATGCAATTACAATCCATGCAATGCAACATTTAATGCAAAATTATGCAAACACAATCCATGCAATTCAACATTTAATGCAAAATTATGACATCACAATCCATGCAATGCAAAATTTAATTTTAAATTATGACTACAATAAATGCAATGCAAAAATCAATGCAAAATTATGCAATCACAATCCATGCAATGCAACAATTCATGCAAAATTATGCAATCACAATACATGCAATGCAACATTTAATGCAAAATTATGACATCACAATCCATGCAATGAAACATTTAATGCAAAATTATGCAATCACAATAAATGCAATGCAAAAAGCAATGCAACATTATGCAATCACAATCCATTCAATGCAACATTTAATGCAACATTATGACGTCACAATCCATGCAATGCAAAATTTAATGCAAAATTATGACATCACAATACATGTAATGCAACATGTAATGCAAAATTATGACATCACAATCCATGCAATGCAACATTTAATGCAAAATTATGACATCACAATCCATGCAATGCAACATTTAATGCAAAATTATGCAATCGCAATCCATGCAATGCAACATTTAATGCAACATTATGCAATCACAATCCATGCAATGCAACATTTTATGCAAAATTGTGACATCACAATCCATGCAATGCAACATTTAATGCAAAATTATGCAATCACAATCCATGCAATTCAAAATTTTATGCAAAATTATGACATCATAATCCATGCAATGCAATATTTAATGCAAAATTATGACATCACAATCCATGCAATGCGCCATTTAATGCAAAATTTTAACATCACAATACGTGCAATTCAAAATGTAATGCAAAATTATGACATCACAATCAATGCAATATTTAATGCAAAATTATTACATCACAATCCATGCAATGCAACATTTAATGCAAAATTATGCAACACAATCCATGCAATTCAACATTTAATGCAATATTATGAAATCACAATCCATGCAATGCAACATTTAATGCAACATTATGACATCACAATATATGTAATGCAACATGTAATGCAAAATTATGACATCACAATAAATGCAATGCAAAAATCAATGCAACATTATGCAAACACAATGCATGCAATGCAACATTTAATGCAAAATTATGCAATCACAATCCATGCAATGCAACAATTAATGCAAAATTATGCAATCACAATCCATGCAATGCAAAATTCAATGCAAAATTATGACATCACAATCCATGCAATGCAACATTTAATGCAAAATTATGACATCACTGTCCATGCAATGCAACATTTTATGCAAAATGATGACAACACAATCCATGCAATGCAACATTATTACATCACAATACATGTAATGCAACATGTAATGCAAAATTATGACATCACAATCCATGCAATGCAACATTTAATGCAAAATTATGCAAACAAAATCCATGCAATTCAACATTTAATCCAGAATTATGACATCCCAATCCATGCAATGCAACATTTAATGCAACATTATGACATCACAATACATGTAATGCAACATGTAATGCAAAATTATGCAATCACAATCCATGTAATGCAACATTTAATGCAAAATTATGCAAACACAATCCATGCAATTCCACATTTAATGCAAAATTATGACATCACAATCCATGCAATGAAACAATTAATGCATAATTATGCAATCACAATCCATGCAATGCAACTTATAATGAAAAAATATGACATCACAATCCATGCAATGCAACATTTAATGCAAAATTATTACATCAATATCCATGCAATGCAACATTTAATGCAACATTATGACATCACAATACATGTAATGCAAAATTATGCAATCACAATCCATGCAATGCAACATTTAATGCAAAATTATGCAAACACAATCCATGCAATTCAACATTTAATGCAAAATTATGACATCACAATCCATGCAATGCAACATTTAATGCAAAATTATGACATCACAATAAATGCAATGCAAAATTCAATGCAACATTATGCAATCACAATCCATGCAATGCAACATTTAATGCAAGATTATGACATCACAATACATGCAATGCAACAGTTAATGCAAAATTATGACATCACAATCCATGCAATGTAAAATTATGACATCACAATAAATGCAATGCAAAAAGCAATGCAACATTATGCAATCACAATCCATGCAATGCAACATTTAATTCAAAAGTATGACATCACAATCCATGCAATGCAACATTTAATGCAACATTATGACATCACAATCCATGTAATGCAACATTTAATGCAAAATTATGACATCACAATCAATGCAACATTTAATGCAAAATTATGCAATCACAATAAATGCAATGCAAAAAGCAAGGCAACATTATGCAATCACAATCCATGCAATGCAACAATTAATGCAAAATTATGCAATCACAATACATGCAATGCAACATTTAATGCAATATTATGAAATCACAATCCATGCAATGCAACATTTAATGCAAAATTATGACATCACAATAAATGCAATGCAAAAATCAATGCAACATTATGCAAACACAATGCATGCAATGCAACAATTAATGCAAAATTATGCAATCACAATCCATGCAATGCAAAATTCAATGCAAAATTATGACATCACAATCCATGCAATGCAACATTTAATGCAAAATTATGACATCACTGTCCATGCAATGCAACATTTTATGCAAAATTATGACAACACAATCCATGCAATGCAACATTATTACATCACAATACATGTAATGCAACATGTAATGCAAAATTATGACATCACAATCCATGCAATGCAACATTTAATGCAAAATTATGCAAACAAAATCCATGCAATTCAACATTTAATCCAAAATTATGACATCCCAATCCATGCAATGCAACATTTAATGCAACATTATGACATCACAATACATTTAATGCAACATGTAATGCAAAATTATGCAATCACAATCAATGTAATGCAACATTTAATGCAAAATTATGCAAACACAATCCATGCAATTCCACATTTAATGCAAAATTATGACATCACAATCCATGCAATGCAACAATTAATGTATAATTATGCAATCACAATCCATGCAATGCAATTTATAATGAAAAAATATGACATCACAATCCATGCAATGCAACATTTAATGCAAAATTATGACCTCACAATCCATGCAATGCAACATTTAATGCAAAATTATTACATCAATATCCATGCAATGCAACATTTAATGCAACATTATGACATCACAATACATGTAATGCAAAATTATGCAATCACAATCCATGCGATGCAACATTTAATGCAAAATTATGCAAACACAATCCATGCAATTCAACATTTAATGCAAAATTATTGCATCACAATCCATGCAATGCAACATTTAATGCAAAATTATGACATCACAATAAATGCAATGCAAAATTCAATGCAACATTATGCAATCACAATCCATGCAATGCAACATTTAATGCAAGATTATGACATCACAATACATGCAATGCAACAGTTAATGCAAAATTATGACATCACAATCCATGCAATGTAAAATTATGACATCATAATAAATGCAATAATCAATGCAACATTATGCAATCACAATCCATGCAATGCAACATTTAATCCAAAATTATGACATCACAATCCATGCAATGCAACATTTAATGCAACATTATGACATCACAATACATGTAATGCAACATGTAATGCAAAATTATGCAATCACAATCCATGCAATGCAACATGTAATGCATAATTATGACATCACAATCCATGTAATGCAACATTTAATGCAAAATTATGACATCACAATCAATGCAACATTTAATGCAAAATTATGCAATCACAATAAATGCAATGCAAAAAGCAAGGCAACATTATGCAATCACAATCCATGCAATGCAACAATTAATGCAAAATTATGCAATCACAATACATGCAATGCAACATTTAATGCAAAAAAGACATCACAATCCATGCAATGCAAAATGCAATCTCAATCCATGCAATGTAACATTTAATGCAAAATTATGACATCACAATCCATGCAATGCAAAATGCAATGCAAAATTATGATATCACAATCCATGCAATGCAACATTTAATGCAAAATTATGCAATCACAATCCATGCAATGCAACAGTTAATGCAAAATTATGCTATCACAATCCATGCAATTCAAAATTAAATGCAGAATTATGACATCATAATCCATGCAATGCAACATATAATGCAAAATTATGACATCACAACCCATGCAATGCAACAATTAATGCATAATTATGCAATCACAATCCATGCAATGCAACATATAATGATTAAATATGACATCACAATCCATGCAATGCAACATTAAATGCAAAATTATTAAATCACAATCCATGCAATGCAACATTTAATGCAAAATTATGCAATCGCAATCCATGCAATGCAACATTTAATGCAACATTATGCAATCACAATCCATGCAATGCAACATTTAATGCAAAATTGTGACATCACAATCCATGCAATGCAACATTTAATGCAAAATTATGCAATCACAATCCATGCAATTCAAAATTTTATGCAAAATTATGACATCATAATCCATGCAATGCAATATTTAATGCAAAATTATGACATCACAATCCATGCAATGCGCCATTTAATGCAAAATTATAACATCACAATACGTGCAATTCAAAATTGAATGCAAAATTATGACATAACAATCAATGCAATGCAATATTTAATGCAAAATTATTACATCACAATCCATGCAATGCAACATTTAATGCAAAATTATGCAAATACAATCCATGCAATTCAACATTTAATGCAATATTATGAAATCACAATCCATGCAATGCAACATTTAATGCAACATTATGACATCACAATATATGTAATGCAACATGTAATGCAAAATTATGACATCACAATAAATGCAATGCAAAAATCAATGCAACATTATGCAAACACAATGCATGCAATGCAACATTAAATGCAAAATTATGCAATCACAATCCATGCAATGCAACAATTAATGCAAAATTATGCAATCACAATCCATGCAATGCAAAATTCAATGCAAAATTATGACATCACAATCCATGCAATGCAACATTTAATGCAAAATTATGACATCACTGTCCATGCAATGCAACATTTTATGCAAAATTATGACAACACAATCCATGCAATGCAACATTATTACATCACAATACATGTAATGCAACATGTAATGCAAAATTATGACATCACATTCCATGCAATGCAACATTTAATGCAAAATTATGCAAACAAAATCCATGCAATTCAACATTTAATCCAAAATTATGACATCCCAATCCATGCAATGCAACATTTAATGCAACATTATGACATCACAATACATGTAATGCAACATGTAATGCAAAATTATGCAATCACAATCCATGTAATGCAACATTTAATGCAAAATTATGCAAACACAATCCATGCAATTCCACATTTAATGCAAAATTATGACATCACAATCCATGCAATGCAACAATTAATGCATAATTATGCAATCACAATCCATGCAATGCAACTTATAATGAAAAAATATGACATCACAATCCATGCAATGCAACATTTTATGCAAAATGATGGCATCACAATCCATGCAATGCAACATTTAATGCAAAATTATTACATCAATATCCATGCAATGCAACATTTAATGCAACATTATGACATCACAATACATGTAATGCAAAATTATGCAATTACAATCCATGCAATGCAACATTTAATGCAAAATTATGCAAACACAATCCATGCAATTCAACATTTAATGCAAAATTATGACATCACAATCCATGCAATGCAAAATTTAATTTTAAATTATGACTACAATAAATGCAATGCAAAAATCAATGCAAAATTATGCAATCACAATCCATGCAATGCAACAATTCATGCAAAATTATACAATCACAATACATGCAATGCAACATTTAATGCAAAATTATGACATCACAATTCATGCAATGCAACATTTTATGCAAAATTATGACATCACAATCCATGCAATGCAAAATGCAATCACAATCCGTGCAATGCAACATTGAATGCAAAATTATAACATCACAATTCATGCAATGCAACATTTATTGCAAAAATATGACATCACAATCCATGCAATGCAACATTGAATGCAACATTATGACATCACAATACATGTAATGCAACATGTAACGCAAAATTATGCAATTACAATCCATGCAATGCAACATTTAATGCAAAATTATGCAAACACAATCCATGCAATTCAACATTTAATGCAAAATTATGACATCACAATCCATGCAATGCAAAATTTAATTTTAAATTATGACTACAATAAATGCAATGCAAAAATCAATGCAAAATTATGCAATCACAATCCATGCAATGCAACAATTCATGCAAAATTATGCAATCACAATACATGCAATGCAACATTTAATGCAAAATTATGACATCACAATCCATGTAATGAAACATTTAATGCAAAATTATGCAATCACAATAAATGCAATGCAAAAAGCAATGCAACATTATGCAATCACAATCCATTCAATGCAACATTTAATGCAACATTATGACGTCACAATCCATGCAATGCAAAATTTAATGCAAAATTATGACATCACAATACATGTAATGCAACATGTAATGCAAAATTATGACATCACAATCCATGCAATGCAACATTTAATGCAAAATTATGACATCACAATCCATGCAATGCAACATTTAATGCAAAATTATGCAATCGCAATCCATGCAATGCAACATTTAATGCAACATTATGCAATCACAATCCATGCAATGCAACATTTTATGCAAAATTGTGACATCACAATCCATGCAATGCAACATTTAATGCAAAATTATGCAATCACAATCCATGCAATTCAAAATTGTATGCAAAATTATGACATCATAATCCATGCAATGCAATATTTAATGCAAAATTATGACATCACAATCCATGCAATGCGCCATTTAATGCAAAATTTTAACATCACAATACGTGCAATTCAAAATGTAATGCAAAATTATGACATCACAATCAATGCAATATTTAATGCAAAATTATTACATCACAATCCATGCAATGCAACATTTAATGCAAAATTATGCAACACAATCCATGCAATTCAACATTTAATGCAATATTATGAAATCACAATCCATGCAATGCAACATTTAATGCAACATTATGACATCACAATATATGTAATGCAACATGTAATGCAAAATTATGACATCACAATAAATGCAATGCAAAAATCAATGCAACATTATGCAAACACAATGCATGCAATGCAACATTTAATGCAAAATTATGCAATCACAATCCATGCAATGCAACAATTAATGCAAAATTATGCAATCACAATCCATGCAATGCAAAATTCAATGCAAAATTATGACATCACAATCCATGCAATGCAACATTTAATGCAAAATTATGACATCACTGTCCATGCAATGCAACATTTTATGCAAAATGATGACAACACAATCCATGCAATGCAACATTATTACATCACAATACATGTAATGCAACATGTAATGCAAAATTATGACATCACAATCCATGCAATGCAACATTTAATGCAAAATTATGCAAACAAAATCCATGCAATTCAACATTTAATCCAGAATTATGACATCCCAATCCATGCAATGCAACATTTAATGCAACATTATGACATCACAATACATGTAATGCAACATGTAATGCAAAATTATGCAATCACAATCCATGTAATGCAACATTTAATGCAAAATTATGCAAACACAATCCATGCAATTCCACATTTAATGCAAAATTATGACATCACAATCCATGCAATGAAACAATTAATGCATAATTATGCAATCACAATCCATGCAATGCAACTTATAATGAAAAAATATGACATCACAATCCATGCAATGCAACATTTAATGCAAAATTATTACATCAATATCCATGCAATGCAACATTTAATGCAACATTATGACATCACAATACATGTAATGCAAAATTATGCAATCACAATCCATGCAATGCAACATTTAATGCAAAATTATGCAAACACAATCCATGCAATTCAACATTTAATGCAAAATTATGACATCACAATCCATGCAATGCAACATTTAATGCAAAATTATGACATCACAATAAATGCAATGCAAAATTCAATGCAACATTATGCAATCACAATCCATGCAATGCAACATTTAATGCAAGATTATGACATCACAATACATGCAATGCAACAGTTAATGCAAAATTATGACATCACAATCCATGCAATGTAAAATTATGACATCACAATAAATGCAATGCAAAAAGCAATGCAACATTATGCAATCACAATCCATGCAATGCAACATTTAATCCAAAAGTATGACATCACAATCCATGCAATGCAACATTTAATGCAACATTATGACATCACAATCCATGTAATGCAACATTTAATGCAAAATTATGACATCACAATCAATGCAACATTTAATGCAAAATTATGCAATCACAATAAATGCAATGCAAAAAGCAAGGCAACATTATGCAATCACAATCCATGCAATGCAACAATTAATGCAAAATTATGCAATCACAATACATGCAATGCAACATTTAATGCAAAAAAGACATCACAATCCATGCAATGCAAAATGCAATCTCAATCCATGCAATGTAACATTTAATGCAAAATTATGACATCACAATCCATGCAATGCAAAATGCAATGCAAAATTATGACATCACAATCCATGCAATGCAACATTTAATGCAAAATTATGACATCACAATCCATGCAATGCAACAGTTAATGCAAAATTATGACATCACAACCCATGCAATGCAACAATTAATGCATAATTATGCAATCACAATCCATGCAATGCAACATATAATGATTAAATATGACATCACAATCCATGCAATGCAACATTTAATGCAAAATTATTAAATCACAATCCATGCAATGCAACATTTAATGCAAAATTATGCAATCGCAATCCATGCAATGCAACATTTAATGCAACATTATGCAATCACAATCCATGCAATGCAACATTTAATGCAAAATTGTGACATCACAATCAATGCAATGCAACATTTAATGCAAAATTATGCAATCACAATCCATGCAATTCAAAATTTTATGCAAAATTATGACATCATAATCCATGCAATGCAATATTTAATGCAAACTTATGACATCACAATCCATGCAATGCGCCATTTAATGCAAAATTATAACATCACAATACGTGCAATTCAAAATTTAATGCAAAATTATGACATCACAATCAATGCAATGCAATATTTAATGCAAAATTATGAAATCACAATCCATGCAATGCAACATTTAATGCAAAATTATGACATCACAATAAATGCAATGCAAAAATCAATGCAACATTATGCAAACACAATGCATGCAATGCAACAATTAATGCAAAATTATGCAATCACAATCCATGCAATGCAAAATTCAATGCAAAATTATGACATCACAATCCATGCAATGCAACATTTAATGCAAAATTATGACATCACTGTCCATGCAATGCAACATTTAATGCAAAATTATGCAAACAAAATCCATGCAATTCAACATTTAATCCAAAATTATGACATCCCAATCCATGCAATGCAACATTTAATGCAACATTATGACATCACAATACATTTAATGCAACATGTAATGCAAAATTATGCAATCACAATCAATGTAATGCAACATTTAATGCAAAATTATGCAAACACAATCCATGCAATTCCACATTTAATGCAAAATTATGACATCACAATCCATGCAATGCAACAATTAATGCATAATTATGCAATCACAATCCATGCAATGCAACTTATAATGAAAAAATATGACATCACAATCCATGCAATGCAACATTTAATGCAAAATTATGACCTCACAATCCAGGCAATGCAACATTTAATGCAAAATTATTACATCAATATCCATGCAATGCAACATTTAATGCAACATTATGACATCACAATACATGTAATGCAAAATTATGCAATCACAATCCATGCGATGCAACATTTAATGCAAAATTATGCAAACACAATCCATGCAATTCAACATTTAATGCAAAATTATGACATCACAATCCATGCAATGCAACATTTAATGCAAAATTATCACATCACAATAAATGCAATGCAAAATTCAATGCAACATTATGCAATCACAATCCATGCAATGCAACATTTAATGCAAGATTATGACATCACAATACATGCAATGCAACAGTTAATGCAAAATTATGACATCACAATCCATGCAATGTAAAATTATGACATCATAATAAATGCAATGCAAAAATCAATGCAACATTATGCAATCACAATCCATGCAATGCAACATTTAATCCAAAATTATGACATCACAATCCATGCAATGCAACATTTAATGCAACATTATGACATCACAATACATGTAATGCAACATGTAATGCAAAATTATGCAATCACAATCCATGCAATGCAACATGTAATGCATAATTATGACATCACAATCCATGTAATGCAACATTTAATGCAAAATTATGACATCACAATCAATGCAACATTTAATGCAAAATTATGCAAACACAATCCATGCAATTCCACATTTAATGCAAAATTATTAAATCACAATCCATTCAATGCAACATTTAATGCATAATTATGCAAACACAATCCATGCAATGCAACATTTAATGCAAAATAATGATATCACAATCCATGCAATGCAACATTTAATGCAAAATTATGTCATCACTATCCATGCAATGCATAATTATGCTATCACAATCCATGCAATGCAGCATTTAATACAAAAATATGACATTACAATCCACGCAATGCAAAATGCAATGCAAAATGATGCAATCTAAATCCATGCAATGCACATTTAATGCAAAATTATGCAATCACAATCCCTGCAATGCAACAATAAATGCAAAATGATGCAATCACAATCCATGCAATGCAACATTTTATGCAAAATTATGACATCACAATCCATGCAATGCAAAATGCAATCACAATCCGTGCAATGCAACATTGAATGCAAAATTATAACATCACAATTCATGCAATGCAACATTTATTGCAAAAATATGACATCACAATCCATGCAATGCAACATTTAATGCAACATTATGACATCACAATACATGTAATGCAACATGTAATGCAAAATTATGCAATTACAATCCATGCAATGCAACATTTAATGCAAAATTATGCAAACACAATCCATGCAATTCAACATTTAATGCAAAATTATGACATCACAATCCATGCAATGCAAAATTTAATTTTAAGTTATGACTACAATAAATGCAATGCAAAAATCAATGCAAAATTATGCAATCACAATCCATGCAATGCAACAATTCATGCAAAATTATGCAATCACAATACATGCAATGCAAAATTATGACATCACAATCCATGCAATGAAACATTTAATGCAAAATTACGCAATCACAATAAATGCAATGCAAAAAGCAATGCAACATTATGCAATCACAATCCATTCAATGCAATATTGAATGCAAAATTTTAACATCACAATCCATGCAATGCAACATTCAATGCAAAATTATGTAATCACAATCTATGCAATGCAACATTTAATGCAAAATTATGACATCACAATCCATGCAATGCAACATTTAATGCAAAATTATGCATACACAATTCATGCAATTTAACATTTAATGCAAAATTATGACATCACAATCCATGCAATGCAACATTTAATGCAACATTATGACGTCACAATCCATGCAATGCAACATTTAATGCAAAATTATGACATCACAATCCATGCAATGAAACATTTAATGCAAAATTATGCAATCACAATAAATGCAATGCAAAAAGCAATGCAACATTATGCAATCACAATCCATTCAATGCAATATTGAATGCAAAATTTTAACATCACAATCCATGCAATGCAACATTCAATGCAAAATTATGTAATCACAATCTATGCAATGCAACATTTAATGCAAAATTATGACATCACAATCCATGCAATGCAACATTTAATGCAAGATTATGACATCACAATACATGCAATGCAACAGTTAATGCAAAATTATGACATCACAATCCATGCAATGTAAAATTATGACATCACAATAAATGCAATGCAAAAATCAATGCAACATTATGCAATCACAATCCATGCAATGCAACATTTAATGCAAAATTATGACATCACAATCCATGCAATGCAACATTTAATGCAAAATTATTACATCAATATACATGCAATGCAACATTTAATGCAACATTATGACATCACAATACATGTAATGCAAAATTATGCAATTACAATCCATGCAATGCAACATTTAATGCAAAATTATGCAAACACAATCCATGCAATTCAACATTTAATGCAAAATTATGACATCACAATCCATGCAATGCAAAATTTAATTTTAAATTATGACTACAATAAATGCAATGCAAAAATCAATGCAAAATTATGCAATCACAATCCATGCAATGCAACAATTCATGCAAAATTATGCAATCACAATACATGCAATGCAACATTTAATGCAAAATTATGACATCACAATCCATGCAATGAAACATTTAATGCAAAATTATGCAATCACAATAAATGCAATGCAAAAAGCAATGCAACATTATGCAATCACAATCCATTCAATGCAACATTTAATGCAACATTATGACGTCACAATCCATGCAATGCAAAATTTAATGCAAAATTATGACATCACAATACATGTAATGCAACATGTAATGCAAAATTATGACATCACAATCCATGCAATGCAACATTTAATGCAAAATTATGACATCACAATCCATGCAATGCAACATTTAATGCAAAATTATGCAATCGCAATCCATGCAATGCAACATTTAATGCAACATTATGCAATCACAATCCATGCAATGCAACAGTTAATGCAAAATTATGACATCACAATCCATGCAATGTAAAATTATGACATCACAATAAATGCAATGCAAAAATCAATGCAACATTATGCAATCACAATCCATGCAATGCAACATTTAATCCAAAAGTATGACATCACAATCCATGCAATGCAACATTTAATGCAACATTATGACATCACAATACATGTAATGCAACATGTAATGCAAAATTATGCAATCACAATCCATGCAATGCAACATGTAATGCATAATTATGACATCACAATCCATGTAATGCAACATTTAATGCAAAATTATGACATCACAATCAATGCAACATTTTATGCAAAATTATGCAATCACAATAAATGCAATGCAAAAAGCAAGGCAACATTATGCAATCACAATCCATGCAATGCAACAATTAATGCAAAATTATGCAATCACAATACATGCAATGCAACGTTTAATGCAAAAAAGACATCACAATCCATGCAATGCAAAATGCAATCTCAATCCATGCAATGTAACATTTAATGCAAAATTATGACATCACAATCCATGCAATGCAAAATGCAATGCAAAATTATGACATCACAATCCATGCAATGCAACATTTAATGCAAAATTATGCAATCACAATCCATGCAATGCAACAGTTAATGCAAAATTATGCTATCACAATCCATGCAATTCAAAATTAAATGCAAAATTATGACATCACAATCCATGCAATGCAACATATAATGCAAAATTATGACATCACAACCCATGCAATAATTAATGCATAATTATGCAATCACAATCCATGCAATGCAACATAGAATGATTAAATATGACATCACAATCCATGCAATGCAACATTTAATGCAAAATTATTAAATCACAATCCATGCAATGCAACATTTAATGCAAAATTATTAAATCACAATCCATTCAATGCAACATTTAATGCATAATTATGCAAACACAATCCATGCAATGCAACATTTAATGCAAAATTATGTCATCACTATCCATGCAATGCATAATTATGCTATCACAATCCATGCAATGCAGCATTTAATACAAAAATATGACATTACAATCCACGCAATGCAAAATGCAATGCAAAATGATGCAATCTAAATCCATGCAATGCACATTTAATGCAAAATTATGCAATCACAATCCCTGCAATGCAACAATAAATGCAAAATGATGCAATCACAATCCATGCAATGCAACATTTTATGCAAAATTATGACATCACAATCCATGCAATGCAAAATGCAATCACAATCCGTGCAATGCAACATTGAATGCAAAATTATAACATCACAATTCATGCAATTCAACATTTATTGCAAAAATATGACATCACAATCCATGCAATGCAACATTTAATGCAACATTATGACATCACAATACATGTAATGCAACATGTAATGCAAAATTATGCAATTACAATCCATGCAATGCAACATTTAATGCAAAATTATGCAAACACAATCCATGCAATTCAACATTTAATGCAAAATTATGACATCACAATCCATGCAATGCAAAATTTAATTTTAAGTTATGACTACAATAAATGCAATGCAAAAATCAATGCAAAATTATGCAATCACAATCCATGCAATGCAACAATTCATGCAAAATTATGCAATCACAATACATGCAATGCAAAATTATGACATCACAATCCATGCAATGAAACATTTAATGCAAAATTATGCAATCACAATAAATGCAATGCAAAAAGCAATGCAACATTATGCAATCACAATCCATTCAATGCAATATTGAATGCAAAATTTTAACATCACAATCCATGCAATGCAACATTCAATGCAAAATTATGTAATCACAATCTATGCAATGCAACATTTAATGCAAAATTATGACATCACAATCCATGCAATGCAACATTTAATGCAAAATTATGCATACACAATTCATGCAATTTAACATTTAATGCAAAATTATGACATCACAATCCATGCAATGCAACATTTAATGCAACATTATGACGTCACAATCCATGCAATGCAACATTTAATGCAAAATTATGACATCACAATCCATGCAATGCAACATTTAATGCAACATTATGACGTCACAATCCATGCAATGCAACATTTAATGCAAAATTATGACATCACAATCCATGCAATGAAACATTTAATGCAAAATTATGCAATCACAATAAATGCAATGCAAAAAGCAATGCAACATTATGCAATCACAATCCATTCAATGCAATATTGAATGCAACATTTTAACATCACAATCCATGCAATGCAACATTCAATGCAAAATTATGTAATCACAATCTATGCAATGCAACATTTAATGCAAAATTATGACATCACAATCCATGTAATGCAACATTTAATGCAAGATTATGACATCACAATACATGCAATGCAACAGTTAATGCAAAATTATGACATCACAATCCATGCAATGTAAAATTATGACATCACAATAAATGCAATGCAAAAATCAATGCAACATTATGCAATCACAATCCATGCAATGCAACATTTAATGCAAAATTATGACATCACAATCCATGCAATGCAACATTTAATGCAAAATTATTACATCAATATACATGCAATGCAACATTTAATGCAACATTATGACATCACAATACATGTAATGCAAAATTATGCAATTACAATCCATGCAATGCAACATTTAATGCAAAATTATGCAAACACAATCCATGCAATTCAACATTTAATGCAAAATTATGACATCACAATCCATGCAATGCAAAATTTAATTTTAAATTATGACTACAATAAATGCAATGCAAAAATCAATGCAAAATTATGCAATCACAATCCATGCAATGCAACAATTCATGCAAAATTATGCAATCACAATACATGCAATGCAACATTTAATGCAAAATTATGACATCACAATCCATGCAATGAAACATTTAATGCAAAATTATGCAATCACAATAAATGCAATGCAAAAAGCAATGCAACATTATGCAATCACAATCCATTCAATGCAACATTTAATGCAACATTATGACGTCACAATCCATGCAATGCAAAATTTAATGCAAAATTATGACATCACAATACATGTAATGCAACATGTAATGCAAAATTATGACATCACAATCCATGCAATGCAACATTTAATGCAAAATTATGACATCACAATCCATGCAATGCAACATTTAATGCAAAATTATGCAATCGCAATCCATGCAATGCAACATTTAATGCAACATTATGCAATCACAATCCATGCAATGCAACAGTTAATGCAAAATTATGACATCACAATCCATGCAATGTAAAATTATGACATCACAATAAATGCAATGCAAAAATCAATGCAACATTATGCAATCACAATCCATGCAATGCAACATTTAATCCAAAAGTATGACATCACAATCCATGCAATGCAACATTTAATGCAACATTATGACATCACAATACATGTAATGCAACATGTAATGCAAAATTATGCAATCACAATCCATGCAATGCAACATGTAATGCATAATTATGACATCACAATCCATGTAATGCAACATTTAATGCAAAATTATGACATCACAATCAATGCAACATTTAATGCAAAATTATGCAATCACAATAAATGCAATGCAAAAAGCAAGGCAACATTATGCAATCACAATCCATGCAATGCAACAATTAATGCAAAATTATGCAATCACAATACATGCAATGCAACGTTTAATGCAAAAAAGACATCACAATCCATGCAATGCAAAATGCAATCTCAATCCATGCAATGTAACATTTAATGCAAAATTATGACATCATAATCCATGCAATGCAATATGCAATGCAAAATTATGACATCACAATCCATGCAATGCAACATTTAATGCAAAATTATGCAATCACAATCCATGCAATGCAACAGTTAATGCAAAATTATGCTATCACAATCCATGCAATTCAAAATTAAATGCAAAATTATGACATCACAATCCATGCAATGCAACATATAATGCAAAATTATGACATCACAACCCATGCAATAATTAATGCATAATTATGCAATCACAATCCATGCAATGCAACATATAATGATTAAATATGACATCACAATCCATGCAATGCAACATTTAATGCAAAATTATTAAATCACAATCCATGCAATGCAACATTTAATGCAAAATTATTAAATCACAATCCATTCAATGCAACATTTAATGCATAATTATGCAAACACAATCCATGCAATGCAACATTTAATGCAAAATAATGATATCACAATCCATGCAATGCAACATTTAATGCAAAATTATGTCATCACTATCCATGCAATGCATAATTATGCTATCACAATCCATGCAATGCAGCATTTAATACAAAAATATGAAATTACAATCCACGCAATGCAAAATGCAATGCAAAATGATGCAATCTAAATCCATGCAATGCACATTTAATGCAAAATTATGCAATCACAATCCCTGCAATGCAACAATAAATGCAAAATGATGCAATCACAATCCATGCAATGCAACATTTTATGCAAAATTATGACATCACAATCCATGCAATGCAAAATGCAATCACAATCCGTGCAATGCAACATTGAATGCAAAATTATAACATCACAATTCATGCAATGCAACATTTATTGCAAAAATATGACATCACAATCCATGCAATGCAACATTATGACATCACAATACATGTAATGCAACAATTAATGCATAATTATGCAATCACAATCCATGCAATGCAACTTATAATGAAAAAATATGACATCACAATCCATGCAATTCAACATTTAATGCAAAATTATGCAAACACAATCCATGCAATTCCACATTTAATGCAAAATTATGACATCACAATCCATGCAATGAAACAATTAATGCATAATTATGCAATCACAATCCATGCAATGCAACTTATAATGAAAAAACATGACATCACAATCCATGCAATGCAACATTTAATGCAAAATTATTACATCAATATCCATGCAATGCAACATTTAATGCAACATTATGACATCACAATACATGTAATGCAAAATTATGCAATCACAATCCATGCAATGCAACATTTAATGCAAAATTATGCAAACACAATCCATGCAATTCAACATTTAATGCAAAATTATGACATCACAATCCATGCAATGCAAAATTTAATTTTAAGTTATGACTACAATAAATGCAATGCAAAAATCAATGAAAAATTATGCAATCACAATCCATGCAATGCAACAATTCATGCAAAATTATGCAATCACAATACATGCAATGCAAAATTATGACATCACAATCCATGCAATGAAACATTTAATGCAAAATTATGCAATCACAATAAATGCAATGCAAAAAGCAATGCAACATTATGCAATCACAATCCATTCAATGCAATATTGAATGCAAAATTTTAACATCACAATCCATGCAATGCAACATTCAATGCAAAATTATGTAATCACAATCTATGCAATGCAACATTTAATGCAAAATTATGACATCACAATCCATGCAATGCAACATTTAATGCAAAATTATGCATACACAATTCATGCAATTTAACATTTAATGCAAAATTATGACATCACAATCCATGCAATGCAACATTTAATGCAACATTATGACGTCACAATCCATGCAATGCAACATTTAATGCAAAATTATGACATCACAATCCATGCAATGAAACATTTAATGCAAAATTATGCAATCACAATAAATGCAATGCAAAAAGCAATGCAACATTATGCAATCACAATCCATTCAATGCAATATTGAATGCAAAATTTTAACATCACAATCCATGCAATGCAACATTCAATGCAAAATTATGTAATCACAATCTATGCAATGCAACATTTAATGCAAAATTATGACATCACAATCCATGCAATGCAACATTTAATGCAAGATTATGACATCACAATACATGCAATGCAACAGTTAATGCAAAATTATGACATCACAATCCATGCAATGTAAAATTATGACATCACAATAAATGCAATGCAAAAATCAATGCAACATTATGCAATTACAATCCATGCAATGCAACATTTAATGCAAAATTATGCAAACACAATCCATGCAATTCAACATTTAATGCAAAATTATGACATCACAATCCATGCAATGCAAAATTTAATTTTAAATTATGACTACAATAAATGCAATGCAAAAATCAATGCAAAATTATGCAATCACAATCCATGCAATGCAACAATTCATGCAAAATTATGCAATCACAATACATGCAATGCAACATTTAATGCAAAATTATGACATCACAATCCATGCAATGAAACATTTAATGCAAAATTATGCAATCACAATAAATGCAATGCAAAAAGCAATGCAACATTATGCAATCACAATCCATTCAATGCAACATTTAATGCAACATTATGACGTCACAATCCATGCAATGCAAAATTTAATGCAAAATTATGACATCACAATACATGTAATGCAACATGAAATGCAAAATTATGACATCACAATCCATGCAATGCAACATTTAATGCAAAATTATGACATCACAATCCATGCAATGCAACATTTAATGCAAAATTATGCAATCGCAATCCATGCAATGCAACATTTAATGCAACATTATGCAATCACAATCCATGCAATGCAACATTTAATGCAAAATTGTGACATCACAATCCATGCAATGCAACATTTAATGCAAAATTATGCAATCACAATCCATGCAATTCAACATTTTATGCAAAATTATGACATCATAATCCATGCAATGCAATATTTAATGCAAAATTATGACATCACAATCCATGCAATGCGCCATTTAATGCAAAATTTTAACATCACAATACGTGCAATTCAAAATGTAATGCAAAATTATGACATCACAATCAATGCAATATTTAATGCAAAATTATTACATCACAATCCATGCAATGCAACATTTAATGCAAAATTATGCAAACACAATCCATGCAATTCAACATTTAATGCAATATTATGAAATCACAATCCATGCAATGCAACATTTAATGCAACATTATGACATCACAATATATGTAATGCAACATGTAATGCAAAATTATGACATCACAATAAATGCAATGCAAAAATCAATGCAACATTATGCAAACACAATGCATGCAATGCAACATTTAATGCAAAATTATGCAATCACAATCCATGCAATGCAACAATTAATGCAAAATTATGCAATCACAATCCATGCAATGCAAAATTCAATGCAAAATTATGACATCACAATCCATGCAATGCAACATTTTATGCAAAATGATGACAACACAATCCATGCAATGCAACATTATTACATCACAATACATGTAATGCAACATGTAATGCAAAATTATGACATCACAATCCATGCAATGCAACATTTAATGCAAAATTATGCAAACAAAATCCATGCAATTCAACATTTAATCCAGAATTATGACATCCCAATCCATGCAATGCAACATTTAATGCAACATTATGACATCACAATACATGTAATGCAACATGTAATGCAAAATTATGCAATCACAATCCATGTAATGCAACATTTAATGCAAAATTATGCAAACACAATCCATGCAATTCCACATTTAATGCAAAATTATGACATCACAATCCATGCAATGAAACAATTAATGCATAATTATGCAATCACAATCCATGCAATGCAACTTATAATGAAAAAAATATGACATCACAATCCATGTAATGCAACATTTAATGCATAATTATTACATCAATATCCATGCAATGCAACATTTAATGCAACATTATGACATCACAATACATGTAATGCAAAATTATGCAATCACAATCCATGCAATGCAACATTTAATGCAAAATTATGCAAACACAATCCATGCAATTCAACATTTAATGCAAAATTATGACATCACAATCCATGCAATGCAACATTTAATGCAAAATTATGACATCACAATAAATGCAATGCAAAATTCAATGCAACATTATGCAATCACAATCCATGCAATGCAACATTTAATGCAAGATTATGACATCACAATACATGCAATGCAACAGTTAATGCAAAATTATGACATCACAATCCATGCAATGTAAAATTATGACATCACAATAAATGCAATGCAAAAATCAATGCAACATTATGCAATCACAATCCATGCAATGCAACATTTAATCCAAAAGTATGACATCACAATCCATGCAATGCAACATTTAATGCAACATTATGACATCACAATACATGTAATGCAAAATTATGCAATCACAATCCATGCAATGCAACATGTAATGCATAATTATGACATCACAATCCATGCAATGCAACAATTAATGCATAATTATGCAATCACAATCCATGCAATGCAACATATAATGATTAAATATGACATCACAATCCATGCAATGCAACATTTAATGCAAAATTATTAAATCACAATCCATGCAATGCAACATTTAATGCAAAATTATGCAATCGCAATCCATGCAATGCAACATTTAATGCAACATTATGCAATCACAATCCATGCAATGCAACATTTAATGCAAAATTGTGACATCACAATCCATGCAATGCAACATTTAATGCAAAATTATAACATCACAATACGTGCAATTCAAAATTTAATGCAAAATTATGACATCACAATCAATGCAATGCAATATTTAATGCAAAATTATGACATGACAATCCATGCAATGCAACATTTAATGCAAAATTATGCAAACACATTCCATGCAATTCAACATTTAATGCAATATTATGAAATCACAATCCATGCAATGCAACATTTAATGCAAAATTATGACATCACAATAAATGCAATGCAAAAATCAATGCAACATTATGCAAACACAATGCATGCAATGCAACAATTAATGCAAAATTATGCAATCACAATCCATGCAATGCAAAATTCAATGCAAAATTATGACATCACAATCCATGCAATGCAACATTTAATGCAAAATTATGACATCACTGTCCATGCAATGCAACATTTTATGCAAAATTATGACAACACAATCCATGCAATGCAACATTATTACATCACAATACATGTAATGCAACATGTAATGCAAAATTATGACATCACAATCCATGCAATGCAACATTTAATGCAAAATTATGCAAACAAAATCCATGCAATTCAACATTTAATCCAAAATTATGACATCCCAATCCATGCAATGCAACATTTAATGCAACATTATGACATCACAATACATTTAATGCAACATGTAATGCAAAATTATGCAATCACAATCAATGTAATGCAACATTTAATGCAAAATTATGCAAACACAATCCATGCAATTCCACATTTAATGCAAAATTATGACATCACAATCCATGCAATGCAACAATTAATGCATAATTATGCAATCACAATCCATGCAATGCAACTTATAATGAAAAAATATGACATCACAATCCATGCAATGCAACATTTAATGCAAAATTATGACCTCACAATCCATGCAATGCAACATTTAATGCAACATTATGACATCACAATACATGTAATGCAAAATTATGCAAACACAATCCATGCGATGCAACATTTAATGCAAAATTATGCAAACACAATCCATGCAATTC
Source organism: Pseudophryne corroboree (assembly GCF_028390025.1). Lineage (NCBI taxonomy): Eukaryota > Metazoa > Chordata > Amphibia > Anura > Myobatrachidae > Pseudophryne > Pseudophryne corroboree. The sequence continues at coordinate 366,628,148 of NC_086448.1, forward strand.
AACATTTAATGCAAAATGATGACATCACAATCCATGCAATGCAACATTTAATGCAAAATTATGACATCACAATAAATGCAATGCAAAATTCAATGCAACATTATGCAATCACAATCCATGCAATGCAACATTTAATGCAAAATTATGACATCACAATCCATGCAATGTAAAATTATGACATCATAATAAATGCAATGCAAAAATCAATGCAACATTATGCAATCACAATCCATGCAATGCAACATTTAATCCAAAATTATGACATCACAATCCATGCAATGCAACATTTAATGCAACATTATGACATCACAATACATGTAATGCAACATGTAATGCAAAATTATGCAATCACAATCCATGCAATGCAACATGTAATGCATAATTATGACATCACAATCCATGTAATGCAACATTTAATGCAAAATTATGACATCACAATCAATGCAACATTTAATGCAAAATTATGCAATCACAATAAATGCAATGCAAAAAGCAAGGCAACATTATGCAATCACAATCCATGCAATGCAACAATTAATGCAAAATTATGCAATCACAATACATGCAATGCAACATTTAATGCAAAAAAGACATCACAATCCATGCAATGCAAAATGCAATCTCAATCCATGCAATGTAACATTTAATGCAAAATTATGACATCACAATCCATGCAATGCAAAATGCAATGCAAAATTATGACATCACAATCCATGCAATGCAACATTTAATGCAAAATTATGCAATCACAATCCATGCAATGCAACAGTTAATGCAAAATTATGCTGTCACAATCCATGCAATTCAAAATTAAATGCAGAATTATGACATCATAATCCATGCAATGCAACATATAATGCAAAATTATGACATCACAACCTATGCAATGCAACAATTAATGCATAATTATGCAATCACAATCCATGCAATGCAACATATAATGATTAAATATGACATCACAATCCATGCAATTCAACATTAAATGCAAAATTATTAAATCACAATCCATGCAATGCAACATTTAATGCAAAATTATGCAATCGCAATCCATGCAATGCAACATTTAATGCAACATTATGCAATCACAATCCATGCAATGCAACATTTAATGCAAAATTGTGACATCACAATCCATGCAATGCAACATTTAATGCAAAATTATGCAATCACAATCCATGCAATTCAAAATTTAATGCAAAATTATGACATAACAATCAATGCAATGCAATATTTAATGCAAAATTATTACATAACAATCCATGCAATGCAACATTTAATGCAAAAATTATGCAAATACAATCCATGCAATTCAACATTTAATGCAATATTATGAAATCACAATCCATGCAATGCAACATTTAATGCAACATTATGACATCACAATATATGTAATGCAACATGTAATGCAAAATTATGACATCACAATAAATGCAATGCAAAAATCAATGCAACATTATGCAAACACAATGCATGCAATGCAACATTTAATGCAAAATTATGCAATCACAATCCATGCAATGCAACAATTAATACAAAATTATGCAATCACAATCCATGCAATGCAAAATTCAATGCAAAATTATGACATCACATTCCATGCAATGCAACATTTAATGCAAAATTATGCAAACAAAATCCATGCAATTCAACATTTAATCCAAAATTATGACATCCCAATCCATGCAATGCAACATTTAATGCAACATTATGACATCACAATACATGTAATGCAAAATTATGCAATCACAATCCATGTAATGCAACATTTAATGCAAAATTATGCAAACACAATCCATGCAATTCCACATTTAATGCAAAATTATGACATCACAATCCATGCAATGCAACAATTAATGCATAATTATGCAATCACAATCCATGCAATGCAACTTATAATGAAAAAATATGACATCACAATCCATGCAATGCAACATTTAATGCAAAATGATGGCATCACAATCCATGCAATGCAACATTTAATGCAAAATTATTACATCAATATCCATGCAATGCAACATTTAATGCAACATTATGACATCACAATACATGTAATGCAAAATTATGCAATCACAATCCATGCAATGCAACATTTAATGCAAAATTATGCAAACACAATCCATGCAATTCAACATTTAATGCAAAATTATGACATCACAATCCATGCAATGCAACATTTAATGCAAAATTATGACATCACAATAAATGCAATGCAAAATTCAATGCAACATTATGCAATCACAATCCATGCAATGCAACATTTAATGCAAGATTATGACATCACAATACATGCAATGCAACAGTTAATGCAAAATTATGACATCACAATCCATGCAATGTAAAATTATGACATCACAATAAATGCAATGCAAAAATCAATGCAACATTATGCAATCACAATCCATGCAATGCAACATTTAATCCAAAATTATGACATCACAATCCATGCAATGCAACATTTAATGCAACATTATGACATCACAATACATGTAATGCAAAATTATGCAATTACAATCCATGCAATGCAACATTTAATGCAAAATTATGCAAACACAATCCATGCAATTCAACATTTAATGCAAAATTATGACATCACAATCCATGCAATGCAAAATTTAATTTTAAATGATGACTACAATAAATGCAATGCAAAAATCAATGCAAAATTATGCAATCACAATACATGCAATGCAACAATTCATGCAAAATTATACAATCACAATACATGCAATGCAACATTTAATGCAAAATTATGACATCACAATTCATGCAATGCAACATTTTATGCAAAATTATGACATCACAATCCATGCAATGCAAAATGCAATCACAATCCGTGCAATGCAACATTGAATGCAAAATTATAACATCACAATTCATGCAATGCAACATTTATTGCAAAAATATGACATCACAATCCATGCAATGCAACATTGAATGCAACATTATGACATCACAATACATGTAATGCAACATGTAATGCAAAATTATGCAATTACAATCCATGCAATGCAACATTTAATGCAAAATTATGCAAACACAATCCATGCAATTCAACATTTAATGCAAAATTATGACATCACAATCCATGCAATGCAAAATTTAATTTTAAATTATGACTACAATAAATGCAATGCAAAAATCAATGCAAAATTATGCAATCACAATCCATGCAATGCAACAATTCATGCAAAATTATGCAATCACAATACATGCAATGCAACATTTAATGCAAAATTATGACATCACAATCCATGCAATGAAACATTTAATGCAAAATTATGCAATCACAATAAATGCAATGCAAAAAGCAATGCAACATTATGCAATCACAATCCATTCAATGCAACATTTAATGCAACATTATGACGTCACAATCCATGCAATGCAAAATTTAATGCAAAATTATGACATCACAATACATGTAATGCAACATGTAATGCAAAATTATGACATCACAATCCATGCAATGCAACATTTAATGCAAAATTATGACATAACAATCCATGCAATGCAACATTTAATGCAAAATTATGCAATCGCAATCCATGCAATGCAACATTTAATGCAACATTATGCAATCACAATCCATGCAATGCAACATTTTATGCAAAATTGTGACATCACAATCCATGCAATGCAACATTTAATGCAAAATTATGCAATCACAATCCATGCAATTCAAAATTTTATGCAAAATTATGACATCATAATCCATGCAATGCAATATTTAATGCAAAATTATGACATCACAATCCATGCAATGCGCCATTTAATGCAAAATTTTAACATCACAATACGTGCAATTCAAAATGTAATGCAAAATTATGACATCACAATCAATGCAATATTTAATGCAAAATTATTACATCACAATCCATGCAATGCAACATTTAATGCAAAATTATGCAAACACAATCCATGCAATTCAACATTTAATGCAATATTATGAAATCACAATCCATGCAATGCAACATTTAATGCAACATTATGACATCACAATATATGTAATGCAACATGTAATGCAAAATTATGACATCACAATAAATGCAATGCAAAAATCAATGCAACATTATGCAAACACAATGCATGCAATGCAACATTTAATGCAAAATTATGCAATCACAATCCATGCAATGCAACAATTAATGCAAAATTATGCAATCACAATCCATGCAATGCAAAATTCAATGCAAAATTATGACATCACAATCCATGCAATGCAACATTTAATGCAAAATTATGACATCACTGTCCATGCAATGCAACATTTTATGCAAAATGATGACAACACAATCCATGCAATGCAACATTATTACATCACAATACATGTAATGCAACATGTAATGCAAAATTATGACATCACAATCCATGCAATGCAACATTTAATGCAAAATTATGCAAACAAAATCCATGCAATTCAACATTTAATCCAGAATTATGACATCCCAATCCATGCAATGCAACATTTAATGCAACATTATGACATCACAATACATGTAATGCAACATGTAATGCAAAATTATGCAATCACAATCCATGTAATGCAACATTTAATGCAAAATTATGCAAACACAATCCATGCAATTCCACATTTAATGCAAAATTATGACATCACAATCCATGCAATGAAACAATTAATGCATAATTATGCAATCACAATCCATGCAATGCAACTTATAATGAAAAAATATGACATCACAATCCATGCAATGCAACATTTAATGCAAAATTATTACATCAATATCCATGCAATGCAACATTTAATGCAACATTATGACATCACAATACATGTAATGCAAAATTATGCAATCACAATCCATGCAATGCAACATTTAATGCAAAATTATGCAAACACAATCCATGCAATTCAACATTTAATGCAAAATTATGACATCACAATCCATGCAATGCAACATTTAATGCAAAATTATGACATCACAATAAATGCAATGCAAAATTCAATGCAACATTATGCAATCACAATCCATGCAATGCAACATTTAATGCAAGATTATGACATCACAATACATGCAATGCAACAGTTAATGCAAAATTATGACATCACAATCCATGCAATGTAAAATTATGACATCACAATAAATGCAATGCAAAAATCAATGCAACATTATGCAATCACAATCCATGCAATGCAACATTTAATCCAAAAGTACGACATCACAATCCATGCAATGCAACATTTAATGCAACATTATGACATCACAATCCATGTAATGCAACATTTAATGCAAAATTATGACATCACAATCAATGCAACATTTAATGCAAAATTATGCAATCACAATAAATGCAATGCAAAAAGCAAGGCAACATTATGCAATCACAATCCATGCAATGCAACAATTAATGCAAAATTATGCAATCACAATACATGCAATGCAACATTTAATGCAAAAAAGACATCACAATCCATGCAATGCAAAATGCAATCTCAATCCATGCAATGTAACATTTAATGCAAAATTATGACATCACAATCCATGCAATGCAAAATGCAATGCAAAATTATGACATCACAATCCATGCAATGCAACATTTAATGCAAAATTATGACATCACAATCCATGCAATGCAACAGTTAATGCAAAATTATGCTATCACAATCCATGCAATTCAAAATTAAATGCAGAATTATGACATCACAATCCATGCAATGCAACATATAATGCAAAATTATGACATCACAACCCATGCAATGCAACAATTAATGCATAATTATGCAATCACAATCCATGCAATGCAAAATATAATGATTAAATATGACATCACAATCCATGCAATGCAACATTTAATGCAAAATTATTAAATCACAATCCATGCAATGCAACATTTAATGCAAAATTATGCAATCGCAATCCATGCAATGCAACATTTAATGCAACATTATGCAATCACAATCCATGCAATGCAACATTTAATGCAAAATTGTGACATCACAATCAATACAATGCAACATTTAATGCAAAATTATGCAATCACAATCCATGCAATTCAAAATTTTATGCAAAATTATGACATCATAATCCATGCAATGCAATATTTAATGCAAAATTATGACATCACAATCCATGCAATGCGCCATTTAATGCAAAATTATAACATCACAATACGTGCAATTCAAAATTTAATGCAAAATTATGACATCACAATCAATGCAATGCAATATTTAATGCAAAATTATGAAATCACAATCCATGCAATGCAACATTTAATGCAAAATTATGACATCACAATAAATGCAATGCAAAAATCAATGCAACATTATGCAAACACAATGCATGCAATGCAACAATTAATGCAAAATTATGCAATCACAATCCATGCAATGCAAAATTCAATGCAAAATTATGACATCACAATCCATGCAATGCAACATTTAATGCAAAATTATGACATCACTGTCCATGCAATGCAACATTTAATGCAAAATTATGCAAACAAAATCCATGCAATTCAACATTTAATCCAAAATTATGACATCCCAATCCATGCAATGCAACATTTAATGCAACATTATGACATCACAATACATTTAATGCAACATGTAATGCAAAATTATGCAATCACAATCAATGTAATGCAACATTTAATGCAAAATTATGCAAACACAATCCATGCAATTCCACATTTAATGCAAAATTATGACATCACAATCCATGCAATGAAACAATTAATGCATAATTATGCAATCACAATCCATGCAATGCAACTTATAATGAAAAAATATGACATCACAATCCATGCAATGCAACATTTAATGCAAAATTATGACCTCACAATCCAGGCAATGCAACATTTAATGCAAAATTATTACATCAATATCCATGCAATGCAACATTTAATGCAACATTATGACATCACAATACATGTAATGCAAAATTATGCAATCACAATCCATGCGATGCAACATTTAATGCAAAATTATGCAAACACAATCCATGCAATTCAACATTTAATGCAAAATTATGACATCACAATCCATGCAATGCAACATTTAATGCAAAATTATGACATCACAATAAATGCAATGCAAAATTCAATGCAACATTATGCAATCACAATCCATGCAATGCAACATTTAATGCAAGATTATGACATCACAATACATGCAATGCAACAGTTAATGCAAAATTATGACATCACAATCCATGCAATGTAAAATTATGACATCATAATAAATGCAATGCAAAAATCAATGCAACATTATGCAATCACAATCCATGCAATGCAACATTTAATCCAAAATTATGACATCACAATCCATGCAATGCAACATTTAATGCAACATTATGACATCACAATACATGTAATGCAACATGTAATGCAAAATTATGCAATCACAATCCATGCAATGCAACATGTAATGCATAATTATGACATCACAATCCATGTAATGCAACATTTAATGCAAAATTATGACATCACAATAAATGCAATGCAAAAAGCAAGGCAACATTATGCAATCACAATCCATGCAATGCAACAATTAATGCAAAATTATGCAATCACAATACATGCAATGCAACATTTAATGCAAAAAAGACATCACAATCCATGCAATGCAAAATGCAATCTCAATCCATGCAATGTAACATTTAATGCAAAATTATGACATCACAATCCATGCAATGCAAAATGCAATGCAAAATTATGACATCACAATCCATGCAATGCAACATTTAATGCAAAATTATGCAATCACAATCCATGCAATGCAACAGTTAATGCAAAATTATGCTATCACAATCCATGCAATTCAAAATTAAATGCAGAATTATGACATCATAATCCATGCAATGCAACATGTAATGCAAAATTATGACATCACAACCCATGCAATGCAACAATTAATGCATAATTATGCAATCACAATCCATGCAATGCAACATATAATGATTAAATATGACATCACAATCCATGCAATGCAACATTTAATGCAAAATTATTAAATCACAATCCATGCAATGCAACATTTAATGCAAAATTATGCAATCGCAATCCATGCAATGCAACATTTAATGCAACATTATGCAATCACAATCCATGCAATGCAACATTTAATGCAAAATTGTGACATCACAATCCATGCAATGCAACATTTAATGCAAAATTATGCAATCACAATCCATGCAATTCAAAATTTTATGCAAAATTATGACATCATAATCCATGCAATGCAATATTTAATGCAAAATTATGACATCACAATCCATGCAATGCGCCATTTAATGCAAAATTATAACATCACAATACGTGCAATTCAAAATTGAATGCAAAATTATGACATCACAATCAATGCAATGCAATATTTAATGCAAAATTATTACATCACAATCCATGCAATGCAACATTTAATGCAAAATTATGCAAATACAATCCATGCAATTCAACATTTAATGCAATATTATGAAATCACAATCCATGCAATGCAACATTTAATGCAACATTATGACATCACAATATATGTAATGCAACATGTAATGCAAAATTATGACATCACAATAAATGCAATGCAAAAATCAATGCAACATTATGCAAACACAATGCATGCAATGCAACATTTAATGCAAAATTATGCAATCACAATCCATGCAATGCAACAATTAATGCAAAATTATGCAATCACAATCCATGCAATGCAAAATTCAATGCAAAATTATGACATCACAATCCATGCAATGCAACATTTAATGCAACATTATGACATCACTGTCCATGCAATGCAACATTTTATGCAAAATTATGACAACACAATCCATGCAATGCAACATTATTACATCACAATACATGTAATGCAACATGTAATGCAAAATTATGACATCACAATCCATGCAATGCAACATTTAATGCAAAATTATGCAAACAAAATCCATGCAATTCAACATTTAATCCAAAATTATGACATCCCAATCCATGCAATGCAACATTTAATGCAACATTATGACATCACAATACATGTAATGCAACATGTAATGCAAAATTATGCAATCACAATCCATGTAATGCAACATTTAATGCAAAATTATGCAAACACAATCCATGCAATTCCACATTTAATGCAAAATTATGACATCACAATCCATGCAATGCAACAATTAATGCATAATTATGCAATCACAATCCATGCAATGCAACTTATAATGAAAAAATATGACATCACAATCCATGCAATGCAACATTTAATGCAAAATGATGGCATCACAATCCATGCAATGCAACATTTAATGCAAAATTATTACATCAATATCCATGCAATGCAACATTTAATGCAACATTATGACATCACAATACATGTAATGCAAAATTATGCAATCACAATCCATGCAATGCAACATTTAATGCAAAATTATGCAAACACAATCCATGCAATTCAACATTTAATGCAAAATTATGACATCACAATCCATGCAATGCAACATTTAATGCAAAATTATGACATCACAATAAATGCAATGCAAAATTCAATGCAACATTATGCAATCACAATCCATGCAATGCAACATTTAATGCAAGATTATGACATCACAATACATGCAATGCAACAGTTAATGCAAAATTATGACATCACAATCCATGCAATGTAAAATTATGACATCACAATAAATGCAATGCAAAAATCAATGCAACATTATGCAATCACAATCCATGCAATGCAACATTTAATCCAAAATTATGACATCACAATCCATGCAATGCAACATTTAATGCAACATTATGACATCACAATACATGTAATGCAACATGTAATGCAAAATTATGCAATCACAATCCATGCAATGCAACATGTAATGCATAATTATGACATCACAATCCATGTAATGCAACATTTAATGCAAAATTATGACATCACAATCAATGCAACATTTAATGCAAAATTATGCAATCACAATAAATGCAATGCAAAATGCAATGCAAAATTATGACATCACAATCCATGCAATGCAACATTTAATGCAAAATTATGCAATCACAATCCATGCAATGCAACAGTTAATGCAAAATTATGCTATCACAATCCATGCAATTCAAAATTAAATGCAAAATTATGACATCACAATCCATGCAATGCAACATATAATGCAAAATTATGACATCACAACCCATGCAATGCAACAATTAATGCATAATTATGCAATCAAAATCCATGCAATGCAACATATAATGATTAAATATGACATCACAATCCATGCAATGCAACATTTAATGCAAAATTATTAAATCACAATCCATGCAATGCAACATTTAATGCAAAATTATTAAATCACAATCCATTCAATGCAACATTTAATGCATAATTATGCAAACACAATCCATGCAATGCAACATTTAATGCAAAATAATGATATCACAATCCATGCAATGCAACATTTAATGCACAATTATGTCATCACTATCCATGCAATGCATAATTATGCTATCACAATCCATGCAATGCAGCATTTAATAAAGAAATATGACATTACAATCCACGCAATGCAAAATGCAATGCAAAATGATGCAATCTAAATCCATGCAATGCACATTTAATGCAAAATTATGCAATCACAATCCATGCAATGCAACATTTTATGCAAAATTATGACATCACAATCCATGCAATGCAAAATGCAATCACAATCCGTGCAATGCAACATTGAATGCAAAATTATAACATCACAATTCATGCAATGCAACATTTATTGCAAAAATATGACATCACAATCCATGCAATGCAACATTTAATGCAACATTATGACATCACAATACATGTAATGCAACATGTAATGCAAAATTATGCAATTACAATCCATGCAATGCAACATTTAATGCAAAATTATGCAAACACAATCCATGCAATTCAACATTTAATGCAAAATTATGACATCACAGTCCATGCAATGCAAAATTTAATTTTTTAAATTATGACTACAATAAATGCAATGCAAAAATCAATGCAAAATTATGCAATCACAATCCATGCAATGCAACAATTCATGCAAAATTATGCAATCACAATACATGCAATGCAACATTTAATGCAAAATTATGACATCACAATCCATGCAATGAAACATTTAATGCAAAATTATGCAATCACAATAAATGCAATGCAAAAAGCAATGCAACATTATGCAATCACAATCCATTCAATGCAATATTGAATGCAAAATTTTAACATCACAATCCATGCAATGCAACATTCAATGCAAAATTATGTAATCACAATCTATGCAATGCAACATTTAATGCAAAATTATGACATCACAATCCATGCAATGCAACATTTAATGCAAAATTACGACATCACAATCCATGCAATGCAACATTTAATGCAAAATTATGACATCACAATACATGCAATGCAACATTTAATGCAAAATTATGCAAACACAATCCATGCAATGCAACATTTAATGCAAAATTATGACATCACAATCCATGCAATGCAACATTTCATGCAAAATTATGACATCACAATACATGCAATTCAAAATTGAATGCAAAATTATTACATCACAATCCATGCAATGCAACATTTAATGCAAAATTATGCAAACACAATCCATGCAATGCAACATTTAATGCAATATTATGAAATCACACTCCATGCAATGCAACATTTAATGCAAAATTATGACATCACAATATATGTAATGCAACATGTAATGCAAAATTATGACATCACAATAAATGCAATGCAAAAATCAATGCAACATTATGCAATCACAATGCATGCAATGCAACATTTAATGCAAAATTATGCAATCACAATCCATGCAATGCAACAATTAATACAAAATTATGCAATCACAATCCATGCACTGCAAAATTCAATGCAAAATTATGACATCACAATCCATGCAATGCAACATTTAATGCAAAATTATGACATCACTGTCCATGCAATGCAACATTTTATGCAAAATTATGACAACACAATCCATGCATTGCAACATTATTACATCACAGTACATGTAATGCAACATGTAATGCAAAATTATGACATCACTGTCCATGCAATTCAACATTTAATGCAACATTATGACATCACAATACATGTAATGCAACATGTAATGCAAAATTATGCAATCACAATCCATGTAATGCAACATTTAATGCAAAATTATGCAAACACAATCCATGCAATTCCACATTTAATGCAAAATTATGAAATCACAATCCATGCAATGCAACAATTAATGCATAATTATGCAATCACAATCCATGCAATGCAACATATAATGAAAAAATATGACATCACAATCCATGCAATGCAACATTTAATGCAAAATTATGACATCACAATACATGCAATGCAACATTTAATGCAAAATTATTACATCAATATCCATGCAATGCAACATTTAATGCAACATTATGACATCACAATACATGTAATGCAAAATTATGCAATCACAATCCATGCAATGCAACATTTAATGCAAAATTATGCAAACACAATCCATGCAATTCAACATTTAATGCAAAATTATGACATCACAATCCATGCAATGCAACATTTTATTCAAAATTATGACATCACAATAAATGCAATGCAAAATTCAATGCAACATTATGCAATCACAATCCAAGCAATGCAACATTTAATGCAAGATTATGACATCACAATACATGCAATGCAACAGTTAATGCAAAATTATGACATCACAATCCATGCAATGTAAAATTATGACATCACAATAAATGCAATGCAAAAATCAATGCAACATTATGCAATCACAATCCATGCAATGCAACATTTAATGCAAAATTATGACATCACAATCCATGCAATGCAACAGTTAATGCAACATTATGACATCACAATCCATGCAATGCAAAATTCAATGCAAAATTATGACATCACAATCCATGCAATGCAACATGTAATGCAAAATTATGACATCACAACCCATGCATGCAACATTTAATGCAAAATTATGCAAACAAAATCCATGCAATTCAACATTTAATCCAAAATTATGACATCACAATCCATGCAATGCAACATTTAATGCAACATTATGACATCACAATACATGTAATACAACATGTAATGCAAAATTATGCAATCACAATCCATGCAATGCAACATTTAATGCAAAATTATGCAAACACAATCCATGCAATTCAATATTTAATGCAAAATTATGACATCACAATCCATGCAATGCAACAATTAATGCATAATTATGCAATCACAATCCATGCAATGCAACATATAATGAAAAAATATGACATCACAATCCATGCAATGCAACATTTAATGCAAAATTATGACATCACAATACATGCAATGCAACATTTAATGCAAAATTATTACATCACAATACATGCAATGCAACATTTAATGCAACATTATGACATCACAATACATGTAATGCAACATGTAATGCAAAATTATGCAATCACAATCCATGCAATGCAACATTTAATGCAAAATTATTACATCAATATCCATGCAATGCAACATTTAATGCAACATTATGACATCACAATACATGTAATGCAAAATTATGCAATCACAATCCATGCAATGCAACATTTAATGCAAAATTATGCAAACACAATCCATGCAATTCAACATTTAATGCAAAATTATGACATCACAATCCATGCAATGCAACATTTAATGCAAAATTATCACATCACAATAAATGCAATGCAAAATTCAATGCAACATTATGCAATCACAATCCATGCAATGCAACATTTAATGCAAGATTATGACATCACAATACATGCAATGCAACCGTTAATGCAAAATTATGACATCACAATCCATGCAATGTAAAATTATGACATCACAATAAATGCAATGCAAAAATCAATGCAACATTATGCAATCACAATCCATGCAATGCAACATTTATTGCAAAATTATGACATCACAATCCATGCAATGCAACAGTTAATGCAACATTATGACATCACAATCCATGCAATGCAAAATTCAATGCAAAATTATGACATCACAATCCATGCAATGCAACATTTAATGCAAAATTATGACATCACAACCCATGCATGCAACATTTAATGCAAAATTATGCAAACAAAATCCATGCAATTCAACATTTAATCCAAAATTATGACATCACAATCCATGCAATGCAACATTTAATGCAACATTATGACATCACAATACATGTAATGCAACATGTAATGCAAAATTATGCAATCACAATCCATGCAATGCAACATGTAATGCATAATTATGACATCACAATCCATGTAATGCAACATTTAATGCAAAATTATGACATCACAATAAATGCAATGCAAAAAGCAAGGCAACATTATGCAATCACAATCCATGCAATGCAACAATTAATGCAAAATTATGCAATCACAATACATGCAATGCAACATTTAATGCAAAAAAGACATCACAATCCATGCAATGCAAAATGCAATATCAATCCATGCAATGTAACATTTAATGCAAAATTATGACATCACAATCCATGCAATGCAAAATGCAATGCAAAATTATGACATCACAATCCATGCAATGCAACATTTAATGCAAAATTATGCAATCACAATCCATGCAATGCAACAGTTAATGCAAAATTATGCTATCACAATCCATGCAATTCAAAATTAAATGCAGAATTATGACATCATAATCCATGCAATGCAACATGTAATGCAAAATTATGACATCACAACCCATGCAATGCAACAATTAATGCATAATTATGCAATCACAATCCATGCAATGCAACATATAATGATTAAATATGACATCACAATCCATGCAATGCAACATTTAATGCAAAATTATTAAATCACAATCCATGCAATGCAACATTTAATGCAAAATTATGCAATCGCAATCCATGCAATGCAACATTTAATGCAACATTATGCAATCACAATCCATGCAATGCAACATTTAATGCAAAATTGTGACATCACAATCCATGCAATGCAACATTTAATGCAAAATTATGCAATCACAATCCATGCAATTCAAAATTTTATGCAAAATTATGACATCATAATCCATGCAATGCAATATTTAATGCAAAATTATGACATCACAATCCATGCAATGCGCCATTTAATGCAAAATTATAACATCACAATACGTGCAATTCAAAATTGAATGCAAAATTATGACATCACAATCAATGCAATGCAATATTTAATGCAAAATTATTACATCACAATCCATGCAATGCAACATTTAATGCAAAATTATGCAAATACAATCCATGCAATTCAACATTTAATGCAATATTATGAAATCACAATCCATGCAATGCAGCATTTAATGCAACATTATGACATCACAATATATGTAATGCAACATGTAATGCAAAATTATGACATCACAATAAATGCAATGCAAAAATCAATGCAACATTATGCACACACAATGCATGCAATGCAACATTTAATGCAAAATTATGCAATCACAATCCATGCAATGCAACAATTAATGCAAAATTATGCAATCACAATCCATGCAATGCAAAATTCAATGCAAAATTATGACATCACAATCCATGCAATGCAACATTTAATGCAAAATTATGACATCACTGTCCATGCAATGCAACATTTTATGCAAAATTATGACAACACAATCCATGCAATGCAACATTATTACATCACAATACATGTAATGCAACATGTAATGCAAAATTATGACATCACAATCCATGCAATGCAACATTTAATGCAAAATTATGCAAACAAAATCCATGCAATTCAACATTTAATCCAAAATTATGACATCCCAATCCATGCAATGCAACATTTAATGCAACATTATGACATCACAATACATGTAATGCAACATGTAATGCAAAATTATGCAATCGCAATCCATGTAATGCAACATTTAATGCAAAATTATGCAAACACAATCCATGCAATTCCACATTTAATGCAAAATTATGACATCACAATCCATGCAATGCAACAATTAATGCATAATTATGCAATCACAATCCATGCAATGCAACTTATAATGAAAAAATATGACATCACAATCCATGCAATGCAACATTTAATGCAAAATGATGGCATCACAATCCATGCAATGCAACATTTAATGCAACATTATGACATCACAATACATGTAATGCAAAATTATGCAATCACAATCCATGCAATGCAACATTTAATGCAAAATTATGCAAACACAATCCATGCAATTCAACATTTAATGCAAAATTATGACATCACAATCCATGCAATGCAACATTTAATGCAAAATTATGACATCACAATAAATGCAATGCAAAATTCAATGCAACATTATGCAATCACAATCCATGCAATGCAACATTTAATGCAAGATTATGACATCACAATACATGCAATGCAACAGTTAATGCAAAATTATGACATCACAATCCATGCAATGTAAAATTATGACATCACAATAAATGCAATGCAAAAATCAATGCAACATTATGCAATCACAATCCATGCAATGCAACATTTAATCCAAAATTATGACATCACAATCCATGCAATGCAACATTTAATGCAACATTATGACATCACAATACATGTAATGCAACATGTAATGCAAAATTATGCAATCACAATCCATGCAATGCAACATGTAATGCATAATTATGACATCACAATCCATGTAATGCAACATTTAATGCAAAATTATGACATCACAATCAATGCAACATTTAATGCAAAATTATGCAATCACAATAAATGCAATGCAAAATGCAATGCAAAATTATGACATCACAATCCATGCAATGCAACATTTAATGCAAAATTATGCAATCACAATCCATGCAATGCAACAGTTAATGCAAAATTATGCTATCACAATCCATGCAATTCAAAATTAAATGCAAAATTATGACATCACAATCCATGCAATGCAACATATAATGCAAAATTATGACATCACAACCCATGCAATGCAACAATTAATGCATAATTATGCAATCAAAATCCATGCAATGCAACATATAATGATTAAATATGACATCACAATCCATGCAATGCAACATTTAATGCAAAATTATTAAATCACAATCCATGCAATGCAACATTTAATGCAAAATTATTAAATCACAATCCATTCAATGCAACATTTAATGCATAATTATGCAAACACAATCCATGCAATGCAACATTTAATGCAAAATAATGATATCACAATCCATGCAATGCAACATTTAATGCACAATTATGTCATCACTATCCATGCAATGCATAATTATGCTATCACAATCCATGCAATGCAGCATTTAATAAAGAAATATGACATTACAATCCACGCAATGCAAAATGCAATGCAAAATGATGCAATCTAAATCCATGCAATGCACATTTAATGCAAAATTATGCAATCACAATCCATGCAATGCAACATTTTATGCAAAATTATGACATCACAATCCATGCAATGCAAAATGCAATCACAATCCGTGCAATGCAACATTGAATGCAAAATTATTACATCACAATTCATGCAATGCAACATTTATTGCAAAAATATGACATCACAATCCATGCAATGCAACATTTAATGCAACATTATGACATCACAATACATGTAATGCAACATGTAATGCAAAATTATGCAATTACAATCCATGCAATGCAACATTTAATGCAAAATTATGCAAACACAATCCATGCAATTCAACATTTAATGCAAAATTATGACATCACAGTCCATGCAATGCAAAATTTAATTTTTTAAATTATGACTACAATAAATGCAATGCAAAAATCAATGCAAAATTATGCAATCACAATCCATGCAATGCAACAATTCATGCAAAATTATGCAATCACAATACATGCAATGCAACATTTAATGCAAAATTATGACATCACAATCCATGCAATGAAACATTTAATGCAAAATTATGCAATCACAATAAATGCAATGCAAAAAGCAATGCAACATTATGCAATCACAATCCATTCAATGCAATATTGAATGCAAAATTTTAACATCACAATCCATGCAATGCAACATTCAATGCAAAATTATGTAATCACAATCTATGCAATGCAACATTTAATGCAAAATTATGACATCACAATCCATGCAATGCAACATTTAATGCAAAATTACGACATCACAATCCATGCAATGCAACATTTAATGCAAAGTTATGACATCACAATACATGCAATGCAACATGTAATGCAAAATTATGACAACACAATCCATGCAATGCAACATTTAATGCAAAATTGTGACATCACAATCCATGCAATGCAACATTTAATGCAAAATTATGCAATCACAATCCATGCAATTCAAAATTTAATGCAAAATTATGACATCATAATCCATGCAATGCAATATTTAATGCAAAATTATGACATCACAATCCATGCAATGCGCCATTTAATGCAAAATTATAACATCACAATCCATGCAATGCAACATTTAATGCAAAATTATGCAAACACAATCCATGCAATGCAACATTTAATGCAAAATTATGACATCACAATCCATGCAATGCAACATTTCATGCAAAATTATGACATCACAATACATGCAATTCAAAATTGAATGCAAAATTATTACATCACAATCCATGCAATGCAACATTTAATGCAAAATTATGCAAACACAATCCATGCAATTCAACATTTAATGCAATATTATGAAATCACAATCCATGCAATGCAACATTTAATGCAAAATTATGACATCACAATATATGTAATGCAACATGTAATGCAAAATTATGACATCACAATAAATGCAATGCAAAAATCAATGCAACATTATGCAATCACAATGCATGCAATGCAACATTTAATGCAAAATTATGCAATCACAATCCATGCAATGCAACAATTAATACAAAAGTATGCAATCACAATCCATGCACTGCAAAATTCAATGCAAAATTATGACATCACAATCCATGCAATGCAACATTTAATGCAAAATTATGACATCACTGTCCATGCAATGCAACATTTTATGCAAAATTATGACAACACAATCCATGCATTGCAACATTATTACATCACAGTACATGTAATGCAACATGTAATGCAAAATTATGACATCACTGTCCATGCAATTCAACATTTAATGCAACATTATGACATCACAATACATGTAATGCAACATGTAATGCAAAATTATGCAATCACAATCCATGTAATGCAACATTTAATGCAAAATTATGCAAACACAATCCATGCAATTCCACATTTAATGCAAAATTATGAAATCACAATCCATGCAATGCAACAATTAATGCATAATTATGCAATCACAATCCATGCAATGCAACATATAATGAAAAAATATGACATCACAATCCATGCAATGCAACATTTAATGCAAAATTATGACATCACAATACATGCAATGCAACATTTAATGCAAAATTATTACATCAATATCCATGCAATGCAACATTTAATGCAACATTATGACATCACAATACATGTAATGCAAAATTATGCAATCACAATCCATGCAATGCAACATTTAATGCAAAATTATGCAAACACAATCCATGCAATTCAACATTTAATGCAAAATTATGACATCACAATCCATGCAATGCAACATTTTATTCAAAATTATGACATCACAATAAATGCAATGCAAAATTCAATGCAACATTATGCAATCACAATCCAAGCAATGCAACATTTAATGCAAGATTATGACATCACAATACATGCAATGCAACAGTTAATGCAAAATTATGACATCACAATCCATGCAATGTAAAATTATGACATCACAATAAATGCAATGCAAAAATCAATGCAACATTATGCAATCACAATCCATGCAATGCAACATTTAATGCAAAATTATGACATCACAATCCATGCAATGCAACAGTTAATGCAACATTATGACATCACAATCCATGCAATGCAAAATTCAATGCAAAATTATGACATCACAATCCATGCAATGCAACATTTAATGCAAAATTATGACATCACAACCCATGCATGCAACATTTAATGCAAAATTATGCAAACAAAATCCATGCAATTCAACATTTAATCCAAAATTATGACATCACAATCCATGCAATGCAACATTTAATGCAACATTATGACATCACAATACATGTAATACAACATGTAATGCAAAATTATGCAATCACAATCCATGCAATGCAACATTTAATGCAAAATTATGCAAACACAATCCATGCAATTCAATATTTAATGCAAAATTATGACATCACAATCCATGCAATGCAACAATTAATGCATAATTATGCAATCACAATCCATGCAATGCAACATATAATGAAAAAATATGACATCACAATCCATGCAATGCAACATTTAATGCAAAATTATGACATCACAATACATGCAATGCAACATTTAATGCAAAATTATTACATCACAATACATGCAATGCAACATTTAATGCAACATTATGACATCACAATACATGTAATGCAACATGTAATGCAAAATTATGCAATCACAATCCATGCAATGCAACATTTAATGCAAAATTATTACATCAATATCCATGCAATGCAACATTTAATGCAACATTATGACATCACAATACATGTAATGCAAAATTATGCAATCACAATCCATGCAATGCAACATTTAATGCAAAATTATGCAAACACAATCCATGCAATTCAACATTTAATGCAAAATTATGACATCACAATCCATGCAATGCAACATTTAATGCAAAATTATCACATCACAATAAATGCAATGCAAAATTCAATGCAGCATTATGCAATCACAATCCATGCAATGCAACATTTAATGCAAGATTATGACATCACAATACATGCAATGCAACAGTTAATGCAAAATTATGACATCACAATCCATGCAATGTAAAATTATGACATCACAATAAATGCAATGCAAAAATCAATGCAACATTATGCAATCACAATCCATGCAATGCAACATTTAATGCAAAATTATGACATCACAATCCATGCAATGCAACAGTTAATGCTACATTATGACATCACAATCCATGCAATGCAAAATTCAATGCAAAATTATGACATCACAATCCATGCAATGCAACATTTAATGCAAAATTATGACATCACAACCCATGCATGCAACATTTAATGCAAAATTATGCAAACAAAATCCATGCAATTCAACATTTAATCCAAAATTATGACATCACAATCCATGCAATGCAACATTTAATGCAACATTATGACATCACAATACATGTAATACAACATGTAATGCAAAATTATGCAATCACAATCCATGCAATGCAACATTTAATGCAAAATTATGCAAACACAATCCATGCAATTCAATATTTAATGCAAAATTATGACATCACAATCCATGCAATGCAACATTTAATGCAAAATTATTACATCACAATACATGCAATGCAACATTTAATGCAACATTATGACATCACAATACATGTAATGCAAAATTATGCAATCACAATCCATGCAATGCAACATTTAATGCAAAATTATGACATCACAATCCATGCAATGCAACATTTAATGCAAAATTATCACATCACAATAAATGCAATGCAAAATTCAATGCAGCATTATGCAATCACAATCCATGCAATGCAACATTTAATGCAAGATTATGACATCACAATACATGCAATGCAACAGTTAATGCAAAATTATGACATCACAATCCATGCAATGTAAAATTATGACATCACAATAAATGCAATGCAAAAATCAATGCAACATTATGCAATCACAATCCATGCAATGCAACATTTAATGCAAAATTATGACATCACAATCCATGCAATGCAACAGTTAATGCAACATTATGACATCACAATCCATGCAATGCAAAATTCAATGCAAAATTATGACATCACAATCCATGCAATGCAACATTTAATGCAAAATTATTACATCACAATACATGCAATGCAACATTTAATGCAACATTATGACATCACAATACATGTAATGCAACATTTAATGCAACATTATGACATCACAATACATGTAATGCAACATGTAATGCAAAATTATGCAATCACAATCCATGCAATGCAACATATAATGAAAAAATATGACATCACAATCCATGCAATGCAACATTTAATGCAAAATTATGACATCACAATCCATGCAATGCAACATTTAATGCAAAATTATTACATCACAATACATGCAATGCAACATTTAATGCAACATTATGACATCACAATACATGTAATGCAACATGTAATGCAAAATTATGCAATCACAATCCATGCAATGCAACATATAATGAAAAAATATGACATCACAATCCATGCAATGCAACATTTAATGCAAAATTATGACATCACAATCCATGCAATGCAACATTTAATGCAAAATTATTACATCACAATACATGCAATGCAACATTTAATGCAACATTATGACATCACAATACATGTAATGCAAAATTATGCAATCACAATCCATGCAATGCAACATTTAATGCAAAATTATGACATCACAATCCATGCAGTGCAACATTTAATGCAAAATTTTGACATCACAATACATGCAATGCAACAGTTAATGCAAAATTATGACATCACAATCCATGCAATGTAAAATTATGACATCACAATAAATGCAATGCAAAAATCATTGCAGCATTATGCATTCACAATCCATGCAATGCAACATTTAATGCAAAATTATGACATCACAATCCATGCAATGCAACATTTAATGCAAAATTATGACATCACAATACATGTAATGCAAAATTATGACATCACAATCCATGCAATGCAACATTTAATGCAAAATGATGACATCACAATCCATGCAATGCAACATTTAATGTAAAATTATGACATCATAATCCATGCAATGCAATATTTAATGCAAAATTATGCAATCACAATCCATGGAATGCAACAATTAATGCAAAATTATGCAATCACAATACATGCAATGCAACATTTAATGCAAAAAAAGACATCACAATCCATGCAATGCAAAATGCAATCAATGCAATGTAACATTTAATGCAAAATGATGACATCACAATCCATGCAATGCAAAATGCAATGCAAAATTATGACATCACAATCCATGCAATGCAACATTTAATGCAAAATTATGCAATCACAATACATGCAATGCAACATATAATGCAAAAATATGACATCACAATCCATGCAAAGCAACATTTAATGCAAAATTATGACATCACAATAAATGCAATGCAACATTATGCAATCACAATCCATGCAATGCAACATTTAATGCATAATAATGACATAATAATCCATGAAATGCAACATTTAAATAAAAAATACAATCACAATCCATGCAATGCAACATTTAATGCAAAATTATGCAAACACAATACATGCAATTCAACATTTAATGCAAACTTATGACATCACAATCCATGCAATGCAACATTTAATGCAAAATAAAGACATCACAATCCATGCAATGCAAAATGCAATTACAATCCATGCAATGCTACATTTAATGCAAAATTATGGCATCACAATCCATGCAATGCAAAATTATGACATCACAATAAATGTAATGCAAAAAGCAATGCAAAATTAAGACATCACAATCCATGCAATGCAACATTTAATGCAAAATAATGCAATCACAATCCATTCAATGCAACATATAATGCAAAAATATGACATCACAATCCATGCAATGCAACATTTAATGTAAAATTATGCAATCACAATCCATGCAATGCAACATTTAATGCAAAATTATTAAATCACAATCCACTCAATGCAACATTTAATGCAAAATTATGACATCACAATCCATGCAATGCAACATTTAATGCAAAAATATGACATTACAATCCATGCAATGCAAAAGTATGCAATCACAATCCATGCAATGCAACAATTCATGCAACATTATGCAATCACAATACATGCAATGCAACATTTAATGCTAAATTATGACATCACAATCCATGCAATGAAACATTTAATGCAAAATTATGCAATCACAATAAATGCAATGCAAAAAGCAATGCAACATTATGCAATCACAATCCATTCAATGCAATATTTAATGCAAAATTATGCAATCACAATCCATGGAATGCAACAATTAATGCAAAATTATGCAATCACAATACATGCAATGCAACATTTAATGCAAAAAAAGACATCACAATCCATGCAATGCAAAATGCAATCAATGCAATGTAACATTTAATGCAAAATGATGACATCACAATCCATGCAATGCAAAATGCAATGCAAAATTATGACATCACAATCCATGCAATGCAACATTTAATGCAAAATTATGCAATCACAATACATGCAATGCAACATATAATGCAAAAATATGACATCACAATCCATGCAAAGCAACATTTAATGCAAAATTATGACATCACAATAAATGCAATGCAAAATGCAATGCAACATTATGCAATCACAATCCATGCAATGCAACATTTAATGCATAATAATGACATAATAATCCATGAAATGCAACATTTAAATAAAAAAATACAATCACAATCCATGCAATGCAACATTTAATGCAAAATTATGCAAACACAATACATGCAATTCAACATTTAATGCAAACTTATGACATCACAATCCATGCAATGCAACATTTAATGCAAAATAAAGACATCACAATCCATGCAATGCAAAATGCAATCACAATCCATGCAATGCTACATTTAATGCAAAATTATGGCATCACAATCCATGCAATGCAAAATTATGACATCACAATAAATGTAATGCAAAAAGCAATGCAAAATGATGACATCACAATCCATGCAATGCAACATTTAATGCAAAATAATGCAATCACAATCCATTCAATGCAACATATAATGCAAAAATATGACATCACAATCCATGCAATGCAACATTTAATGTAAAATTATGCAATCACAATCCATGCAATGCAACATTTAATGCAAAATTATTAAATCACAATCCATTCAATGCAACATTTAATGCAAAATTATGACATCACAATCCATGCAATGCAACATTTAATGCAAAAATATGACATTACAATCCATGCAATGCAAAAGTATGCAATCACAATCCATGCAATGCAACAATTCATGCAACATTATGCAATCACAATACATGCAATGCAACATTTAATGCAAAATTATGACATCACAATCCATGCAATGAAACATTTAATGCAAAATTATGCAATCACAATAAATGCAATGCAAAAAGCAATGCAACATTATGCAATCACAATCCATTCAATGCAATATTGAATGCAAAATGTTAACATCACAATCCATGCAATGCAACATTCAATGCAAAATTATGTAATCACAATCTATGCAATGTAACATTTAATGCAAAATTATGACATCACAATCCATGCAATGCAACATTTAATGCAAAATTATGCATACACAATTCATGCAATTCAACATTTAATGTAAATTATGACATCACAATCCATGCAATGCAACATTTAATGCAAAATTATGACGTCACAATCCATGTAATGCAAAATGTAATGCAAAAGTATGACATCACAATACATGTAATGCAACATGTAATGCAAAATTATGACATCACAATCCATGCAATGCAACATTTAATGCAAAATTATGACATCAAAATCCATGCAATGCAACATTTAATGCAAAATTATGCAATCGCAATCCATGCAATGCAACATTTAATGCAACATTATGCAATTACAATCCATGCAATGCAACATTTAATGCAAAATTGTGACATCACAATCCATGCAATGCAACATTTAATGCAAAATGATGACATCACAATCCATGCAATGCAACATTTAATGCAAAATTATGACATCATAATCCATGCAATGCAATATTTAATGCAAAATTATGCAATCACAATCCATGGAATGCAACAATTAATGCAAAATTATGCCATAACAATACATGCAATGCAACATTTAATGCAAAAAAAGACATCACAATCCATGCAATGCAAAATGCAATCAATGCAATGTAACATTTAATGCAAAATGATGACATCATAATCCATGCAATGCAAAATGCAATGCAAAAATATGACATCACAATCCATGCAAAGCAACATTTAATGCAAAATTATGACATCACAATAAATGCAATGCAAAATGCAATGCAACATTATGCAATCACAATCCATGCAATGCAACATTTAATGCATAATAATGACATAATAATCCATGTAATGCAACATTTAAATAAAAAAATACAATCACAATCCATGCAATGCAACATTTAATGCAAAATTATGCAAACACAATACATGCAATTCAACATTTAATGCAAACTTATGACATCACAATCCATGCAATGCAACATTTAATGCAAAATAAAGACATCACAATCCATGCAATGCAAAATGCAATCACAATCCATGCAATGCTACATTTAATGCAAAATTATGACATCACAATCCATGCAATGCAAAATTATGACATCACAATAAATGTAATGCAAAAAGCAATGCAAAATTATGACATCACAATCCATGCAATGCAACATATAATGCAAAAATATGACATCACAATCCATGCAATGCAACATTTAATGTAAAATTATGCAATCACGATCCATGCAATGCAACATTTAATGCAAAATTATTAAATCACAATCCATTCAATGCAACATTTAATGCAAAATTATGACATCACAATCCATGCAATGCAACATTTAATGCAAAAATATGACATTACAATCCATGCAATGCAAAATTATGCAATCACAATCCATGCAATGCAACAATTCATGCAAAATTATGCAATCACAATACATGCAATGCAACATTTAATGCAAAATTATGACATCACAATCCATGCAATGCAACATTTAATGCAAAATTATGACATCACAATACATGCAATGCAACATGTAATGCAAAATTATGACAACACAATCCATGCAATGCAACATTTAATGCAAAATTGTGACATCACAATCCATGCAATGCAACATTTAATGCAAAATTATGCAATCACAATCCATGCAATTCAAAATTTAATGCAAAATTATGACATCATAATCCATGCAATGCAATATTTAATGCAAAATTATGACATCACAATCCATGCAATGCACCATTTAATGCAAAATTATAACATCACAATCCATGCAATGCAACATTTAATGCAAAATTATGCAAACACAATCCATGCAATGCAACATTTAATGCAAAATTATGACATCACAATCCATGCAATGCAACATTTCATGCAAAATTATGACATCACAATACATGGAATTCAAAATTGAATGCAAAATTATTACATCACAATCCATGCAATGCAACATTTAATGCAAAATTATGCAAACACAATCCATGCAATTCAACATTTAATGCAATATTATGAAATCACAATCCATGCAATGCAACATTTAATGCAAAATTATGACATCACAATATATGTAATGCAACATGTAATGCAAAATTATGACATCACAATAAATGCAATGCAAAAATCAATGCAACATTATGCAATCACAATGCATGCAATGCAACATTTAATGCAAAATTATGCAATCACAATCCATGCAATGCAACAATTAATACAAAATTATGCAATCACAATCCATGCACTGCAAAATTCAATGCAAAATTATGACATCACAATCCATGCAATGCAACATTTAATGCAAAATTATGACATCACTGTCCATGCAATGCAACATTTTATGCAAACTTATGACAACACAATCCATGCATTGCAACATTATTACATCACAGTACATGTAATGCAACATGTAATGCAAAATTATGACATCACTGTCCATGCAATTCAACATTTAATGCAACATTATGACATCACAATACATGTAATGCAACATGTAATGCAAAATTATGCAATCACAATCCATGTAATGCAACATTTAATGCAAAATTATGCAAACACAATCCATGCAATTCCACATTTAATGCAAAATTATGAAATCACAATCCATGCAATGCAACAATTAATGCATAATTATGCAATCACAATCCATGCAATGCAACATATAATGAAAAAATATGACATCACAATCCATGCAATGCAACATTTAATGCAAAATTATGACATCACAATCCATGCAATGCAACATTTAATGCAAAATTATTACATCAATATCCATGCAATGCAACATTTAATGCAACATTATGACATCACAATACATGTAATGCAAAATTATGCAATCACAATCCATGCAATGCAACATTTAATGCAAAATTATGCAAACACAATCCATGCAATTCAACATTTAATGCAAAATTATGACATCACAATCCATGCAATGCAACATTTTATTCAAAATTATGACATCACAATAAATGCAATGCAAAATTCAATGCAACATTATGCAATCACAATCCATGCAATGCAACATTTAATGCAAGATTATGACATCACAATACATGCAATGCAACAGTTAATGCAAAATTATGACATCACAATCCATGCAATGTAAAATTATGACATCACAATAAATGCAATGCAAAAATCAATGCAACATTATGCAATCACAATCCATGCAATGCAACATTTAATGCAAAATTATGACATCACAATCCATGCAATGCAACAGTTAATGCAACATTATGACATCACAATCCATGCAATGCAAAATTCAATGCAAAATTATGACATCACAATCCATGCAATGCAACATTTAATGCAAAATTATGACATCACAACCCATGCATGCAACATTTAATGCAAAATTATGCAAACAAAATCCATGCAATTCAACATTTAATCCAAAATTATGACATCACAATCCATGCAATGCAACATTTAATGCAACATTATGACATCACAATACATGTAATACAACATGTAATGCAAAATTATGCAATCACAATCCATGCAATGCAACATTTAATGCAAAATTATGCAAACACAATCCATGCAATTCAATATTTAATGCAAAATTATGACATCACAATCCATGCAATGCAACAATTAATGCATAATTATGCAATCACAATCCATGCAATGCAACATATAATGAAAAAATATGACATCACAATCCATGCAATGCAACATTTAATGCAAAATTATGACATCACAATCCATGCAATGCAACATTTAATGCAAAATTATTACATCAAAATACATGCAATGCAACATTTAATGCAACATTATGACATCACAATACATGTAATGCAAAAAGCAATGCAAAATTAAGACATCACAATCCATGCAATGCAACATTTAATGCAAAATAATGCAATCACAATCCATTCAATGCAACATATAATGCAAAAATATGACATCACAATCCATGCAATGCAACATTTAATGTAAAATTATGCAATCACAATCCATGCAATGCAACATTTAATGCAAAATTATTAAATCACAATCCACTCAATGCAACATTTAATGCAAAATTATGACATCACAATCCATGCAATGCAACATTTAATGCAAAAATATGACATTACAATCCATGCAATGCAAAAGTATGCAATCACAATCCATGCAATGCAACAATTCATGCAACATTATGCAATCACAATACATGCAATGCAACATTTAATGCAAAATTATGACATCACAATCCATGCAATGAAACATTTAATGCAAAATTATGCAATCACAATAAATGCAATGCAAAAAGCAATGCAACATTATGCAATCACAATCCATTCAATGCAATATTGAATGCAAAATGTTAACATCACAATCCATGCAATGCAACATTCAATGCAAAATTATGTAATCACAATCTATGCAATGTAACATTTAATGCAAAATTATGACATCACAATCCATGCAATGCAACATTTAATGCAAAATTATGCATACACAATTCATGCAATTCAACATTTAATGCAAAATTATGACATCACAATCCATGCAATGCAACATTTAATGCAAAATTATGACGTCACAATCCATGTAATGCAAAATGTAATGCAAAAGTATGACATCACAATACATGTAATGCAACATGTAATGCAAAATTATGCAATCACAATCCATGCAATGCAACATTTAATGCAAAATTATGACATCACAATCCATGCAGTGCAACATTTAATGCAAAATTTTGACATCACAATACATGCAATGCAACAGTTAATGCAAAATTATGTCATCACAATCCATGCAATGTAAAATTATGACATTACAATAAATGCAATGCAAAAATCATTGCAGCATTATGCATTCACAATCCATGCAATGCAACATTTAATGCAAAATTATGACATCACAATCCATGCAATGCAACATTTAATGCAAAATTATGACATCACAATACATGTAATGCAAAATTATGACATCACAATCCATGCAATGCAACATTTAATGCAAAATGATGACATCACAATCCATGCAATGCAACATTTAATGCAAAATTATGACATCATAATCCATGCAATGCAATATTTAATGCAAAATTATGCAATCACAATCCATGGAATGCAACAATTAATGCAAAATTATGCAATCACAATACATGCAATGCAACATTTAATGCAAAAAAAGACATCACAATCCATGCAATGCAAAATGCAATCAATGCAATGTAACATTTAATGCAAAATGATGACATCACAATCCATGCAATGCAAAATGCAATGCAAAATTATGACATCACAATCCATGCAATGCAACATTTAATGCAAAATTATGCAATCACAATACATGCAATGCAACATATAATGCAAAAATATGACATCACAATCCATGCAAAGCAACATTTAATGCAAAATTATGACATCACAATAAATGCAATGCAAAATGCAATGCAACATTATGCAATCACAATCCATGCAATGCAACATTTAATGCATAATAATGACATAATAATCCATGAAATGCAACATTTAAATAAAAAAATACAATCACAATCCATGCAATGCAACATTTAATGCAAAATTATGCAAACACAATACATGCAATTCAACATTTAATGCAAACTTATGACATCACAATCCATGCAATGCAACATTTAATGCAAAATAAAGACATCACAATCCATGCAATGCAAAATGCAATCACAATCCATGCAATGCTACATTTAATGCAAAATTATGGCATCACAATCCATGCAATGCAAAATTATGACATCACAATAAATGTAATGCAAAAAGCAATGCAAAATTATGACATCACAATCCATGCAATGCAACATTTAATGCAAAATAATGCAATCACAATCCATTCAATGCAACATATAATGCAAAAATATGACATCCACAATATCCACAATATCCACAATTCATGCAATTCAACATTTAATGCAAAATTATGACATCACAATCCATGCAATGTAACATTTAATGCAAAATTATGACGTCACAATCCATGTAATGCAAAATGTAATGCAAAAGTATGACATCACAATACATGTAATGCAACATGTAATGCAAAATTATGACATCACAATCCATGCAATGCAACATTTAATGCAAAATTATGACATCAAAATCCATGCAATGCAACATTTAATGCAAAATTATGCAATCGCAATCCATGCAATGCAACATTTAATGTAACATTATGCAATTACAATCCATGCAATGCAACATTTAATGCAAAATTGTGACATCACAATCCATGCAATGCAACATTTAATGCAAAATTATGCAATCACAATCCATGCAATTCAAAATGTTATGCAAAATTATGACATCACTATCCATGCAATGCATAATTATGCTATCACAATCCATGCAATGCAGCATTTAATACAAAAATATGACATTACAATCCACGCAATGCAAAATGCAATGCAAAATGATGCAATCTAAATCCATGCAATGCACATTTAATGCAACATTTAATGTAAAATTATGCAATCACAATCCATGCAATGCAACATTTAATGCAAAATTATTAAATCACAATCCATGCAATGCAACATTTAATGCAAAATTATGCAATCGCAATCCATGCAATGCAACATTTAATGCAACATTATGCAATTACAATCCATGCAATGCAACATTTAATGCAAAATTGTGACAACACAATCCATGCAATGCAACATTTAATGCAAAATGATGACATCACAATCCATGCAATGCAACATTTAATGCAAAATTATGACATCATAATCCATGCAATGCAATATTTAATGCAAAATTATGCAATCACAATCCATGGAATGCACCAATTAATGCAAAATTATGCCATAACAATACATGCAATGCAACATTTAATGCAAAAAAAGACATCACAATCCATGCAATGCAAAATGCAATCAATGCAATGTAACATTTAATGCAAAATGATGACATCACAATCCATGCAATGCAAAATGCA
The DNA here is from genome assembly GCF_028390025.1 of Pseudophryne corroboree. Lineage (NCBI taxonomy): Eukaryota > Metazoa > Chordata > Amphibia > Anura > Myobatrachidae > Pseudophryne > Pseudophryne corroboree. The sequence goes on from NC_086448.1 coordinate 366,660,340, forward strand.
ATGCAAAAATATGACATCACAATCCATGCAATGCAACATTTAATGCAAAATAATGCAATCACAATCCATTCAATGCAACATATAATGCAAAAATATGACATCACAATCCATGCAATGCAACATTTAATGTAAAATTATGCAATCACAATCCATGCAATGCAACATTTAATGCAACATTATTAAATCACAATCCATTCAATGCAACATTTAATGCAAAATTATGACATCACAATCCATGCAATGCAACATTTAATGCAAAAATATGACATTACAATCCATGCAATGCAAAATTATGCAATCACAATCCATGCAATGCAACAATTCATGCAAAATTATGCAATCACAATACATGCAATGCAACATTTAATGCAAAATTATGACATCACAATCCATGCAATGAAACATTTAATGCAAAATTATGCAATCACAATAAATGCAATGCAAAAAGCAATGCAACATTATGCAATCACAATCCATTCAATGCAATATTGAATGCAAAATGTTAACATCACAATCCATGCAATGCAACATTCAATGCAAAATTATGTAATCACAATCTATGCAATGTAACATTTAATGCAAAATTATGCATACACAATTCATGCAATTCAACATTTAATGCAAAATTATGACATCACAATCCATGCAATGTAACATTTAATGCAAAATTATGACGTCACAATCCATGTAATGCAAAATGTAATGCAAAAGTATGACATCACAATACATGTAATGCAACATGTAATGCAAAATTATGACATCACAATCCATGCAATGCAACATTTAATGCAAAATTATGACATCAAAATCCATGCAATGCAACATTTAATGCAAAATTATGCAATCGCAATCCATGCAATGCAACATTTAATGTAACATTATGCAATTACAATCCATGCAATGCAACATTTAATGCAAAATTGTGACATCACAATCCATGCAATGCAACATTTAATGCAAAATTATGCAATCACAATCCATGCAATTCAAAATGTTATGCAAAATTATGACATCACTATCCATGCAATGCATAATTATGCTATCACAATCCATGCAATGCAGCATTTAATACAAAAATATGACATTACAATCCACGCAATGCAAAATGCAATGCAAAATGATGCAATCTAAATCCATGCAATGCACATTTAATGCAAAATTATGCAATCACAATCCCTGCAATGCAACAATAAATGCAAAATTATGCAATCACAATCCATGCAATGCAACATTTTATGCAAAATTATGACATCACAATCCATGCAATGCAAAATGCAATCACAATCCGTGCAATGCAACATTGAATGCAAAATTATAACATCACAATTCATGCAATGCAACATTTATTGCAAAATATGACATCACAATCCATGCAATGCAACATTTAATGCAACATTATGACATCACAATACATGTAATGCAAAATTATGCAATTACAATCCATGCAATGCAACAATTAATGCAAAATTATGCAAACACAATCCATGCAATTCAACATTTAATGCAAAATTATGACATCACAATCCATGCAATGCAAAATTTAATTTTTTAAATTATGACTACAATAAATGCAATGCAAAAATCAATGCAAAATTATGCAATCACAATCCATGCAATGCAACAATTCATGCAAAATTATGCAATCACAATACATGCAATGCAACATTTAATGCAAAATTATGACATCACAATCCATGCAATGAAACATTTAATGCAAAATTATGCAATCACAATAAATGCAATGCAAAAAGCAATGCAACATTATGCAATCACAATCCATTCAATGCAATATTGAATGCAACATTTTAACATCACAATCCATGCAATGCAACATTCAATGCAAAATTATGTAATCACAATCTATGCAATGCAACATTTAATGCAAAATTATGACATCACAATCCATGCAATGCAACATTTAATGCAAAATTATGCATACACAATTCATGCAATTCAACATTTAATGCAAAATTATGACATCACAATCCATGCAATGCAACATTTAATGCAAAATTATGACATCACAATACATGTAATGCAACATGTAATGCAAAATTATGACAACACAATCCATGCAATGCAACATTTAATGCAAAATTGTGACATCACAATCCATGCAATGCAACATTTAATGCAAAATTATGCAATCACAATCCATGCAATTCAAAATGTAATGCAAAATTATGACATCATAATCCATGCAATGCAATATTTAATGCAAAATTATGACATCACAATCCATGCAATGCGCCATTTAATGCAAAATTATAACATCACAATCCATGCAATGCAACATTTAATGCAAAAAAATGCAAACACAATCCATGCAATGCAACATTTAATGCAAAATTATGACATCACAATCCATGCAATGCAACATTTAATGCAACATTATGACATCACAATATATGTAATGCAACATGTAATGCAAAATTATGACATCACTGTCCATGCAATGCAACATTTAATGCAAAATTATGACATCACTGTCCATGCAATGCAACATTTTATGCAAAATTATGACAACACAATCCATGCAATGCAACATTATTACATAACAGTACATGTAATGCAACATGTAATGCAAAATTATGACATCACAATCCATGCAATGCAACATTTAATGCAAAATTATGCAAAAAAAATCCATGCAATTCAACATTTAATCCAAAATTATGACATCACAATCCATGCAATGCAACATTTAATGCAACATTATGACATCACAATACATGTAATGCAACATGTAGTGCAAAATTATGCAATCACAATCCATGTAATGCAACATTTAATGAAAAAATATGACATCACAATCCATGCAATGCAACATTTAATGCAAAATTATGACATCACAATCCATGCAATGCAACATTTAATGCAAAATTATTACATCAATATCCATGCAATTCAACATTTAATGCAAAATTATGACATCACAATCCATGCAATGCAACATTTAGTGCAAAATTATGACATCACAATAAATGCAATGCAAAATTCAATGCAACATTATGCAATCACAATCCATGCAATGCAACATTTAATGCAAGATTATGACATCACAATACATGCAATGCAACAGTTAATGCAAAATTATGACATCACAATCCATGCAATGTAAAATTATGACATCACAATAAATGCAATGCAAAAATCAATGCACCATTATGCAATCACAATCCATGCAATGCAACATTTAATGCAAAATGATGACATCACAATCCATGCAATGCAACAGTTAATGCAACATTATGACATCACAATCCATGCAATGCAAAATTATGACATCACAATCCATGCAATGCAACATTTAATGCAAAATTATGACATCACAACCCATGCATGCAACATTTAATGCAAAATTATGCAAACAACATCCATGCAATTCAACATTTAATCCAAAATTATGACATCACAATCAATGCAATGCAACATTTAATGCAAAATTATGCAATCACAATAAATGCAATGCAAAAAGCAAGGCAACATTATGCAATCACAATCCATGCAATGCAACAATTAATGCAAAATTATGCAATCACAATACATGCAATGCAACATTTAATGCAAAAAAGACATCACAATCCATGCAATGCAAAATGCAATCTCAATCCATGCAATGTAACATTTAATGCAAAATTATGACATCACAATCCATGCAATGCAAAATGCAATGCAAAATTATGACATCACAATCCATGCAATGCAACATTTAATGCAAAATTATGCAATCACAATCCATGCAATGCAACAGTTAATGCAAAATTATGCTATCACAATCCATGCAATTCAAAATTAAATGCAAAATTATGACATCACAATCCATGCAATGCAACATTATGACATCACAACCCATGCAATGCAACAATTAATGCATAATTATGCAATCACAATCCATGCAATGCAACATATAATGATTAAATATGACATCACAATCCATGCAATGCAACATTTATTGCAAAATTATTAAATCACAATCCATGCAATGCAACATTTAATGCAAAATTATTAAATCACAATCCATTCAATGCAACATTTAATGCATAATTATGCAAACACAATCCATGCAATGCTACATTTAATGCAAAATAATGATATCACAATCCATGCAATGCAACATTTAATGCAAAATTATGTCATCACTATCCATGCAATGCATAATTATGCTATCACAATCCATGCAATGCAGAATTTAATACAAAAATATGACATTACAATCCACGCAATGCAAAATGCAATGCAAAATGATGCAATCTAAATCCATGCAATGCACATTTAATGCAAAATTATGCAATCACAATCCCTGCAATGCAACAATAAATGCAAAATTATGCAATCACAATCCATGCAATGCAACATTTTATGCAAAATTATGACATCACAATCCATGCAATGCAAAATGCAATCACAATCCGTGCAATGCAACATTGAATGCAAAATTATAACATCACAATTCATGCAATGCAACATTTATTGCAAAAATATGACATCACAATCCATGCAATGCAACATTTAATGCAACATTATGACATCACAATACATGTAATGCAACATGTAATGCAAAATTATGCAATTACAATCCATGCAATTCAACATTTAATGCAAAATTATGACATCACAATCCATGCAATGCAAAATTTAATTTTAAATTATGACTACAATAAATGCAATGCAAACATCAATGCAAAATTATGCAATCACAATCCATGCAATGCAACAATTCATGCAAAATTATGCAATCACAATACATGCAATGCAACATTTAATGCAAAATTATGACATCACAATCCATGCAATGAAACATTTAATGCAAAATTATGCAATCACAATAAATGCAATGTAAAAAGCAATGCAACATTATGCAATCACAATCCATTCAATGCAATATTGAATGCAAAATTTTAACATCACAATCCATGCAATGCAACATTCAATGCAAAATTATGTAATCACAATCTATGCAATGCAACATTTAATGCAAAATTATGACACCACAATCCATGCAATGCAACATTTAATGCAAAATTATGCATACACAATTCATGCAATTTAACATTTAATGCAAAATTATGACATCACAATCCATGCAATGCAACATTTAATGCAAAATTATGACGTCACAATCCATGCAATGCAAAATTTAATGCAAAATTATGACATCACAATCCATGCAATGCAACATTTAATGCAAAATTATGCAATCGCAATCCATGCAATGCAACATTTAATGCAAAATTATGCAATCACAATAAATGCAATGTAAAAAGCAATGCAACATTATGCAATCACAATCCATTCAATGCAATATTGAATGCAAAATTTTAACATCACAATCCATGCAATGCAACATTCAATGCAAAATTATGTAATCACAATCTATGCAATGCAACATTTAATGCAAAATTATGACACCACAATCCATGCAATGCAACATTTAATGCAAAATAATGCATACACAATTCATGCAATTTAACATTTAATGCAAAATTATGACATCACAATCCATGCAATGCAACATTTAATGCAAAATTATGACATCACAATCCATGCAATGCAAAATGTAATGCAAAATTATGACATCACAATCCATGCAATGCAACATTTAATGCAAAATTATGCAATAGCAATCCATGCAATGCAACATTTAATGCAACATTATGCAGTCACAATCCATGCAATGCAACATTTAATGCAAAATTGTGACATCACAATCCATGCAATGCGCCATTTAATGCAAAATTATAATATCGCAATACATGCAATTCAAAATTTAATGCAAAATTATGACATCACAATCAATGCAATGCAATATTTAATGCAAAATTATTACATCACAATCCATGCAATGCAACATTTAATGCAATATTATGAAATCACAATCCATGCAATGCAACATTTAATGCAACATTATGACATCACAATATATGTAATGCAACATGTAATGCAAAATTATGACATCACAATAAATGCAATGCAAAAATCAATGCAACATTATGCAATCACAATGCATGCAATGCAACATTTAATGCAAAATTATGCAATCACAATCCATGCAATGCAACAATTAATGCAAAATTATGCAATCACAATCCATGCAATGCAAAATTCAATGCAAAATTATGACATCACAATCCATGCAATGCAACATTTAATGCAAAATTATGACATCACTGTCCATGCAATGCAACATTTTATGCAAAATTATGACAACACAATCCATGCAATGCAACATTATTACATCACAATACATGTAATGCAAAATGTAATGCAAAATTATGACATCACAATCCATGCAATGCAACATTTAATGCAAAATTATAACATCACAATCCATGCAATGAAACATTTAATGCAAAATTATGCAAACACAATCCATGCAATGCAACATTTAATGCACAATTATGACATCACAATCCATGCAATGCAACAATTAATGCAAAATTATGACATCACAATACGTGCAATTCAAAATTGAATGCAAAATTATTACATCACAATCCATGCAATGCAACATTTAATGCAAAATTATGCAAACACAATCCATGTAATTCAACATTTAATGCAATATTATGAAATCACAATCCATGCAATGCAACATTTAATGCAAAATTATGACATCACAATATATGTAATGCAACATGTAATGCAAAATTATGACATCACAATAAATGCAATGCACAAATCAATGCAACATTATGCAATCACAATGCATGCAATGCAACATTTAATGCAAAATTATGCAATCACAATCCATGCAATGCAACAATTAATACAAAATTATGCAATCACAATCCATGCAATGCAAAATTCAATGCAAAATTATGACATCACAATCCATGCAATGCAACATTTAATGCAAAATTATGACATCACTGTCCATGCAATGCAACATTTTATGCAAAATTATGACAACACAATCCATGCAATGCAACATTATTATATCACAGTACATGTAATGCAACATGTAATGCAAAATTATGACATCACAATCCATGCAATGCAACATTTTATGCAAAATTATGCAAACAAAATCCATGCAATTCAACATTTAATCCAAAATTATGACATCACAATCCATGCAATGCAACATTTAATGCAACATTATGACATCACAATACATGTAATGCAACATGTAATGCAAAATTCTGCAATCACAATCCATGTAATGCAACATTTAATGCAAAATTATGCAAACACAATCCATGCAATTCCACATTTAATGCAAAATTATGAAATCACAATCCATGCAATGCAACAATTAATGCATAATTATGCAATCACAATCCATGCAATGCAACATATAATGAAAAAATATGACATCACAATCCATGCAATGCAACATTTAATGCAAAATTATGACAACACAATCCATGCAATGCAACATTTAATGCAAAATTATTACATCAATATCCATGCAATGCAACATTTAATGCAACATTATGACATCACAATACATGTAATGCAAAATTATGCAATCACAATCCATGCAATTCAACATTTAATGCAAAATTATGCAAACACAATCCATGCAATTCAACATGTAATGCAAAATTTTGACATCACAATCCATGCAATGCAACATTTAATGCAAAATTATGACATCACAATAAATGCAATGCAAAATTCAATGCAACATTATGCAATCACAATCCATGCAATGCAACATTTAATGCAAGATTATGACATCACAATACATGCAATGCAACAGTTAATGCAAAATTATGACATCACAATCCATGCAATATAAAATTATGACATCACAATAAATGCAATGCAAAAATCAATGCAACATTATGCAATCACAATCCATGCAATGCAACATTTAATGCAAAATTTTGACATCACAATCCATGCAATGCAAAATTCAATGCAAATTATGACATCACAATCCATGCAATGCAACATTTAATGCAAAATTATGACATCACAATCCATGCATGCAACATTTAATGCAAAATTATGCAAAAAAAATCCATGCAATTCAACATTTAATCCAAAATTATGACATCACAATCCATGCAATGCAACATTTAATGCAACATTATGACATCACAATACATGTAATACAACAATTAATGCATAATTATGCAATCACAATCCATGCAATGCAACATATAATGAAAAAATATGACATCACAATCCATGCAATGCAACATTTAATGCAAAATTATGACATCACAATCCATGCAATGCAACATTTAATGCAACATTATGACATCACAATACATGTAATGCAAAATTGAATGCAAAATTATGACATCACAATCCATGCAATGCAACATTTAATGCAAAATTATGCAATCGCAATCCATGCAATGCAACATTTAATGCAAAATTATGCAATCACAATAAATGCAATGTAAAAAGCAATGCAACATTATGCAATCACAATCCATTCAATGCAATATTGAATGCAAAATTTTAACATCACAATCCATGCAATGCAACATTCAATGCAAAATTATGTAATCACAATCTATGCAATGCAACATTTAATGCAAAATTATGACACCACAATCCATGCAATGCAACATTTAATGCAAAATAATGCATACACAATTCATGCAATTTAACATTTAATGCAAAATTATGACATCACAATCCATGCAATGCAACATTTAATGCAAAATTATGACGTCACAATCCATGCAATGCAAAATGTAATGCAAAATTATGACATCACAATCCATGCAATGCAACATTTAATGCAAAATTATGCAATAGCAATCCATGCAATGCAACATTTAATGCAACATTATGCAGTCCCAATCCATGCAATGCAACATTTAATGCAAAATTGTGACATCACAATCCATGCAATGCGCCATTTAATGCAAAATTATAATATCGCAATACATGCAATTCAAAATTTAATGCAACATTATGACATCACAATCAATGCAATGCAATATTTAATGCAAAATTATTACATCACAATCCATGCAATGCAACATTTAATGCAATATTATGAAATCACAATCCATGCAATGCAACATTTAATGCAACATTATGACATCACAATATATGTAATGCAACATGTAATGCAAAATTATGACATCACAATAAATGCAATGCAAAAATCAATGCAACATTATGCAATCACAATGCATGCAATGCAACATTTAATGCAAAATTATGCAATCACAATCCATGCAATGCAACAATTAATGCAAAATTATGCAATCACAATCCATGCAATGCAAAATTCAATGCAAAATTATGACATCACAATCCATGCAATGCAACATTTAATGCAAAATTATGACATCACTGTCCATGCAATGCAACATTTTATGCAAAATTATGACAACACAATCCATGCAATGCAACATTATTACATCACAATACATGTAATGCAACATGTAATGCAAAATTATGACATCACAATCCATGCAATGCAACATTTAATGCAAAATTATAACATCACAATCCATGCAATGCAACATTTAATGCAAAATTATGCAAACACAATCCATGCAATGCAACATTTAATGCACAATTATGACATCACAATCCATGCAATGCAACAATTAATGCAAAATTATGACATCACAATACGTGCAATTCAAAATTGAATGCAAAATTATTACATCACAATCCATGCAATGCAACATTTAATGCAAAATTATGCAAACACAATCCATGCAATTCAACATTTAATGCAATATTATGAAATCACAATCCATGCAATGCAACATTTAATGCAAAATTATGACATCACAATATATGTAATGCAACATGTAATGCAAAATTATGACATCACAATAAATGCAATGCACAAATCAATGCAACATTATGCAATCACAATGCATGCAATGCAACATTTAATGCAAAATTATGCAATCACAATCCATGCAATGCAACAATTAATACAAAATTATGCAATCACAATCCATGCAATGCAAAATTCAATGCAAAATTATGACATCATAATCCATGCAATGCAACATTTAATGCAAAATTATGACATCACTGTCCATGCAATGCAACATTTTATGCAAAATTATGACAACACAATCCATGTAATGCAACATTATTATATCACAGTACATGTAATGCAACATGTAATGCAAAATTATGACATCACAATCCATGCAATGCAACATTTTATGCAAAATTATGCAAACAAAATCCATGCAATTCAACATTTAATCCAAAATTATGACATCACAATCCATGCAATGCAACATTTAATGCAACATTATGACATCACAATACATGTAATGCACCATGTAATGCAAAATTATGACATCACAATCCATGCAATGCAACATTTAATGCAAAATTATGACATCAAAATCCATGCATTGCAACATTTAATGCAAAATTATGCAATCGCAATCCATGCAATGCAACATTTAATGCAACATTATGCAATTACAATCCATGCAATGCAACATTTAATGCAAAATTGTGACATCACAATCCATGCAATGCAACATTTAATGCAAAATGATGACATCACAATCCATGCAATGCAACATTTAATGCAAAATTATGACATCATAATCCATGCAATGCAATATTTAATGCAAAATTATGCAATCACAATCCATGGAATGCAACAATTAATGCAAAATTATGCAATCACAATCCATGGAATGCAACAATTAATGCAAAATTATGCCATAACAATACATGCAATGCAACATTTAATGCAAAAAAAGACATCACAATCCATGCAATGCAAAATGCAATCAATGCAATGTAACATTTAATGCAAAATGATGACATCACAATCCATGCAATGCAAAATGTAATGCAAAAATATGACATCACAATCCATGCAAAGCAACATTTAATGCAAAATTATGACATCACAATAAATGCAATGCAAAATGCAATGCAACATTATGCAATCACAATCCATGCAATGCAACATTTAATGCATAATAATGACATAATAATCCATGTAATGCAACATTTAAATAAAAAAATACAATCACAATCCATGCAATGCAACATTTAATGCAAAATTATGCAAACACAATACATGCAATTCAACATTTAATGCAAACTTATGACATCACAATCCATGCAATGCAACATTTAATGCAAAATAAAGACATCACAATCCATGCAATGCAAAATGCAATCACAATCCATGCAATGCTACATTTAATGCAAAATTATGGCATCACAATCCATGCAATGCAAAATTATGACATCACAATAAATGTAATGCAAAAAGCAATGCAAAATTATGACATCACAATCCATGCAATGCAACATTTAATGCAAAATAATGCAATCACAATCCATTCAATGCAACATATAATGCAAAAATATGACATCACAATCCATGCAATGCAACATTTAATGTAAAATTATGCAATCACAATCCATGCAATGCAACATTTAATGCAAAATTATTAAATCACAATCCATTCAATGCAACATTTAATGCAAAATTATGACATCACAATCCATGCAATGCAACATTTAATGCAAAAATATGACATTACAATCCATGCAATGCAAAATTATGCAATCACAATCCACGCAATGCAACAATTCGTGCAACATTATGCAATCACAATACATGCAATGCAACATTTAATGCAAAATTATGACATCACAATCCATGCAATGAAACATTTAATGCAAAATTATGCAATCACAATAAATGCAATGCAAAAAGCAATGCAACATTATGCAATCACAATCCATTCAATGCAATATTGAATGCAAAATGTTAACATCACAATCCATGCAATGCAACATTCAATGCAAAATTATGTAATCACAATCTATGCAATGTAACATTTAATGCAAAATTATGACATCACAATCCATGCAATGCAACATTTAATGCAAAATTATGCATGCACAATTCATGCAATTCAACATTTAATGCAAAATTATGACATCAAAATCCATGCAATGCAACATTTAATGCAAAATTATGCAATCGCAATCCATGCAATGCAACATTTAATGCAACATTATGCAATTACATTCCATGCAATGCAACATTTAATGCAAAATTGTGACATCACAATCCATGCAATGCAACATTTAATGCAAAATGATGACATCACAATCCATGCAATGCAACATTTAATGCAAAATTATGACATCATAATCCATGCAATGCAATATTTAATGCAAAATTATGCAATCACAATCCATTCAATGCAACATTTAATGCAAAATTATTAAATCACAATCCATTCAATGCAACATTTAATGCAAAATTATGACATCACAATCCATGCAATGCAACATTTAATGCAAAAATATGACATTACAATCCATGCAATGCAAAATTATGCAATCACAATCCACGCAATGCAACAATTCATGCAACATTATGCAATCACAATACATGCAATGCAACATTTAATGCAAAATTATGACATCACAATCCATGCAATGAAACATTTAATGCAAAATTATGCAATCACAATAAATGCAATGCAAAAAGCAATGCAACATTATGCAATCACAATCCATTCAATGCAATATTGAATGCAAAATGTTAACATCACAATCCATGCAATGCAACATTCAATGCAAAATTATGTAATCACAATCTATGCAATGTAACATTTAATGCAAAATTATGACATCACAATCCATGCAATGCAACATTTAATGCAAAATTATGCATGCACAATTCATGCAATTCAACATTTAATGCAAAATTATGACATCACAATCCATGCAATGCAACATTTAATGCAAAATTATGACGTCACAATCCATGTAATGCAAAATGTAATGCAAAAGTATGACATCACAATACATGTAATGCAACATGTAATGCAAAATTATGACATCACAATCCATGCAATGCAACATTTAATGCAAAATTATGACATCAAAATCCATGCAATGCAACATTTAATGCAAAATTATGCAATCGCAATCCATGCAATGCAACATTTAATGCAACATTATGCAATTACATTCCATGCAATGCAACATTTAATGCAAAATTGTGACATCACAATCCATGCAATGCAACATTTAATGCAAAATGATGACATCACAATCCATGCAATGCAACATTTAATGCAAAATTATGACATCATAATCCATGCAATGCAATATTTAATGCAAAATTATGCAATCACAATCCATGGAATGCAACAATTAATGCAAAATTATGCCATAACAATACATGCAATGCAACATTTAATGCAAAAAAAGACATCACAATCCATGCAATGCAAAATGCAATCAATGCAATGTAACATTTAATGCAAAATGATGACATCACAATCCATGTAATGCAACATGTAATGCAAAATTATGACATCACAATCCATGCAATGCAACATTTAATGCAAAATTATGACATCAAAATCCATGCAATGCAACATTTAATGCAAAATTATGCAATCGCAATCCATGCAATGCAACATTTAATGCAACATTATGCAATTACATTCCATGCAATGCAACATTTAATGCAAAATTGTGACATCACAATCCATGCAATGCAACATTTAATGCAAAATGATGACATCACAATCCATGCAATGCAACATTTAATGCAAAATTATGACATCATAATCCATGCAATGCAATATTTAATGCAAAATTATGCAATCACAATCCATGGAATGCAACAATTAATGCAAAATTATGCCATAACAATACATGCAATGCAACATTTAATGCAAAAAAAGACATCACAATCCATGCAATGCAAAATGCAATCAATGCAATGCAAAATGCAATGCAAAAATATGACATCACAATCCATGCAAAGCAACATTTAATGCAAAATTATGACATAATAATCCATGTAATGCAACATTTAAATAAAAAAATACAATCACAATCCATGCAATGCAACATTTAATGCAAAATTATGCAAACACAATACATGCAATTCAACATTTAATGCAAACTTATGACATCACAATCCATGCAATGCAACATTTAATGCAAAATAAAGACATCAAAATCCATGCAATGCAAAATGCAATCACAATCCATGCAATGCTACATTTAATGCAAAATTATGACATCACAATCCATGCAATGCTAAATTATGACATCACAATAAATGTAATGCAAAAAGCAATGCAAAATTGTGACATCACAATCCATGCAATGCAACATTTAATGCAAAATAATGCAATCACAATCCATTCAATGCAACATATAATGCAAAAATATGACATCACAATCCATGCAATGCAACATTTAATGTAAAATTATGCAATCACAATCCATGCAATGCAACATTTAATGCAAAATTATTAAATCACAATCCATTCAATGCAACATTCAATGCAAAATTATGACATCACAATCCATGCAATGCAACATTTAATGCAAAAATATGACATTACAATCCATGCAATGCAAAATTATGCAATCACAATCCATGCAATGCAACAATTCATGCAAAATTATGCAATCACAATACATGCAATGCAACATTTAATGCAAAATTATGACATCACAATCCATGCAATGAAACATTTAACGCAAAATTATGCAATCACAATAAATGCAATGCAAAAAGCAATGCAACATTATGCAATCACAATCCATTCAATGCAATATTGAATGCAAAATGTTAACATCACAATCCATGCAATGCAACATTCAATGCAAAATTATGTAATCACAATCTATGCAATGTAACATTTAATGCAAAATTATGCATACACAATTCATGCAATTCAACATTTAATGCAAAATTATGACATCACAATCCATGCAATGCAACATTTAATGCAAAATTATGACGTCACAATCCATGTAATGCAAAATGTAATGCAAAAGTATGACATCACAATACATGTAATGCAACATGTAATGCAAAATTATGACATCACAATCCATGCAATGCAACATTTAATGCAAAATTATGACATCAAAATCCATGCAATGCAACATTTAATGCAAAATTATGCAATCGCAATCCATGCAATGCAACATTTAATGCAACATTATGCAATTACAATCCATGCAATGCAACATTTAATGCAAAATTGTGACATCACAATCCATGCAATGCAACATTTAATGCAAAATTATGCAATCACAATCCATGCAATTCAAAATGTTATGCAAAATTATGACATCACTATCCATGCAATGCATAATTATGCTATCACAATCCATGCAATGCAGCATTTAATACAAAAATATGACATTACAATCCACGCAATGCAAAATGCAATGCAAAATGATGCAATCTAAATCCATGCAATGCACATTTAATGCAAAATTATGCAATCACAATCCCTGCAATGCAACAATAAATGCAAAATTATGCAATCACAATCCATGCAATGCAACATTTTATGCAAAATTATGACATCACAATCCATGCAATGCAAAATGCAATCACAATCCGTGCAATGCAACATTGAATGCAAAATTATAACATCACAATTCATGCAATGCAACATTTATTGCAAAATATGACATCACAATCCATGCAATGCAACATTTAATGCAGCATTATGACATCACAATACGTGTAATGCAACATGTAATGCAAAATTATGCAATTACAATCCATGCAATGCAACATTTAATGCAAAATTATGCAAACACAATCCATGCAATTCAACATTTAATGCAAAATTATGACATCACAATCCATGCAATGCAAAATTTAATTTTTTAAATTATGACTACAATAAATGCAATGCAAAAATCAATGCAAAATTATGCAATCACAATCCATGCAATGCAACAATTCATGCAAAATTATGCAATCACAATACATGCAATGCAACATTTAATGCAAAATTATGACATCACAATCCATGCAATGAAACATTTAATGCAAAATTATGCAATCACAATAAATGCAATGCAAAAAGCAATGCAACATTATGCAATCACAATCCATTCAATGCAATATTGAATGCAACATTTTAACATCACAATCCATGCAATGCAAAAATCAATGCACCATTATGCAATCACAATCCATGCAATGCAACATTTAATGCAAAATGATGACATCACAATCCATGCAATGCAACAGTTAATGCAACATTATGACATCACAATCCATGCAATGCAAAATTCAATGCAAAATTATGACATCACAATCCATGCAATGCAACATTTAATGCAAAATTATGACATCACAACCCATGCATGCAACATTTAATGCAAAATTATGCAAACAACATCCATGCAATTCAACATTTAATCCAAAATTATGACATCACAATCAATGCAATGCAACATTTAATGCAAAATTATGCAATCACAATAAATGCAATGCAAAAAACAAGGCAACATTATGCAATCACAATCCATGCAATGCAACAATTAATGCAAAATTATGCAATCACAATACATGCAATGCAACATTTAATGCAAAAAAGACATCACAATCCATGCAATGCAAAATGCAATCTCAATCCATGCAATGTAACATTTAATGCAAAATTATGACATCACAATCCATGCAATGCAAAATGCAATGCAAAATTATGACATCACAATCCATGCAATGCAACATTTAATGCAAAATTATGCAATCACAATCCATGCAATGCAACAGTTAATGCAAAATTATGCTATCACAATCCATGCAATTCAAAATTAAATGCAAAATTATGACATCACAATCCATGCAATGCAACATTATGACATCACAACCCATGCAATGCAACAATTAATGCATAATTATGCAATCACAATCCATGCAATGCAACATAGAATGATTAAATATGACATCACAATCCATGCAATGCAACATTTATTGCAAAATTATTAAATCACAATCCATGCAATGCAACATTTAATGCAAAATTATTAAATCACAATCCATTCAATGCAACATTTAATGCATAATTATGCAAACACAATCCATGCAATGCTACATTTAATGCAAAATAATGATATCACAATCCATGCAATGCAACATTTAATGCAAAATTATGTCATCACTATCCATGCAATGCATAATTATGCTATCACAATCCATGCAATGCAGAATTTAATACAAAAATATGACATTACAATCCACGCAATGCAAAATGCAATGCAAAATGATGCAATCTAAATCCATGCAATGCACATTTAATGCAAAATTATGCAATCACAATCCCTGCAATGCAACAATAAATGCAAAATTATGCAATCACAATCCATGCAATGCAACATTTTATGCAAAATTATGACATCACAATCCATGCAATGCAAAATGCAATCACAATCCGTGCAATGCAACATTGAATGCAAAATTATAACATCACAATTCATGCAATGCAACATTTATTGCAAAAATATGACATCACAATCCATGCAATGCAACATTTAATGCAACATTATGACATCACAATACATGTAATGCAACATGTAATGCAAAATTATGCAATTACAATCCATGCAATTCAACATTTAATGCAAAATTATGACATCACAATCCATGCAATGCAAAATTTAATTTTAAATTATGACTACAATAAATGCAATGCAAACATCAATGCAAAATTATGCAATCACAATCCATGCAATGCAACAATTCATGCAAAATTATGCAATCACAATACATGCAATGCAACATTTAATGCAAAATTATGACATCACAATCCATGCAATGAAACATTTAATGCAAAATTATGCAATCACAATAAATGCAATGTAAAAAGCAATGCAACATTATGCAATCACAATCCATTCAATGCAATATTGAATGCAAAATTTTAACATCACAATCCATGCAATGCAACATTCAATGCAAAATTATGTAATCACAATCTATGCAATGCAATCATGATGACATCACAATCCATGCAATGCAAAATTCAATGCAAAATTATGACATCACAATCCATGCAATGCAACATTTAATGCAAAATTATGACATCACAACCCATGCATGCAACATTTAATGCAAAATTATGCAAACAACATCCATGCAATTCAACATTTAATCCAAAATTATGACATCACAATCAATGCAATGCAACATTTAATGCAAAATTATGCAATCACAATAAATGCAATGCAAAAAACAAGGCAACATTATGCAATCACAATCCATGCAATGCAACAATTAATGCAAAATTATGCAATCACAATACATGCAATGCAACATTTAATGCAAAAAAGACATCACAATCCATGCAATGCAAAATGCAATCTCAATCCATGCAATGTAACATTTAATGCAAAATTATGACATCACAATCCATGCAATGCAAAATGCAATGCAAAATTATGACATCACAATCCATGCAATGCAACATTTAATGCAAAATTATGCAATCGCAATCCATGCAATGCAACATTTAATGCAAAATTATGCAATCACAATAAATGCAATGTAAAAAGCAATGCAACATTATGCAATCACAATCCATTCAATGCAATATTGAATGCAAAATTTTAACATCACAATCCATGCAATGCAACATTCAATGCAAAATTATGTAATCACAATCTATGCAATGCAACATTTAATGCAAAATTATGACGCCACAATCCATGCAATGCAACATTTAATGCAAAATAATGCATACACAATTCATGCAATTTAACATTTAATGCAAAATTATGACATCACAATCAATGCAATGCAACATTTAATGCAAAATTATGACATCACAATCCATGCAATGCAAAATGTAATGCAAAATTATGACATCACAATCCATGCAATGCAACATTTAATGCAAAATTATGCAATAGCAATCCATGCAATGCAACATTTAATGCAACATTATGCAGTCACAATCCATGCAATGCAACATTTAATGCAAAATTGTGACATCACAATCCATGCAATGCGCCATTTAATGCAAAATTATAATATCGCAATACATGCAATTCAAAATTTAATGCAAAATTATGACATCACAATCAATGCAATGCTATATTTAATGCAAAATTATTACATCACAATCCATGCAATGCAACATTTAATGCAATATTATGAAATCACAATCCATGCAATGCAACATTTAATGCAACATTATGACATCACAATATATGTAATGCAACATGTAATGCAAAATTATGACATCACAATAAATGCAATGCAAAAATCAATGCAACATTATGCAATCACAATGCATGCAATGCAACATTTAATGCAAAATTATGCAATCACAATCCATGCAATGCAACAATTAATGCAAAATTATGCAATCACAATCCATGCAATGCAAAATTCAATGCAAAATTATGACATCACAATCCATGCAATGCAACATTTAATGCAAAATTATGACATCACTGTCCATGCAATGCAACATTTTATGCAAAATTATGACAACACAATCCATGCAATGCAACATTATTACATCACAATACATGTAATGCAAAATGTAATGCAAAATTATGACATCACAATCCATGCAATGCAACATTTAATGCAAAATTATAACATCACAATCCATGCAATGCAACATTTAATGCAAAATTATGCAAACACAATCCATGCAATGCAACATTTAATGCACAATTATGACATCACAATCCATGCAATGCAACAATTAATGCAAAATTATGACATCACAATACGTGCAATTCAAAATTGAATGCAAAATTATTACATCACAATCCATGCAATGCAACATTTAATGCAAAATTATGCAAACACAATCCATGCAATTCAACATTTAATGCAATATTATGAAATCACAATCCATGCAATGCAACATTTAATGCAAAATTATGACATCACAATATATGTAATGCAACATGTAATGCAAAATTATGACATCACAATAAATGCAATGCACAAATCAATGCAACATTATGCAATCACAATGCATGCAATGCAACATTTAATGCAAAATTATGCAATCACAATCCATGCAATGCAACAATTAATACAAAATTATGCAATCACAATCCATGCAATGCAAAATTCAATGCAAAATTATGACATCACAATCCATGCAATGCAACATTTAATGCAAAATTATGACATCACTGTCCATGCAATGCAACATTTTATGCAAAATTATGACAACACAATCCATGCAATGCAACATTATTATATCACAGTACATGTAATGCAACATGTAATGCAAAATTATGACATCACAATCCATGCAATGCAACATTTTATGCAAAATTATGCAAACAAAATCCATGCAATTCAACATTTAATCCAAAATTATGACATCACAATCCATGCAATGCAACATTTAATGCAACATTATGACATCACAATACATGTAATGCAACATGTAATGCAAAATTCTGCAATCACAATCCATGTAATGCAACATTTAATGCAAAATTATGCAAACACAATCCATGCAATTCCACATTTAATGCAAAATTATGAAATCACAATCCATGCAATGCAACAATTAATGCATAATTATGCAATCACAATCCATGCAATGCAACATATAATGAAAAAATATGACATCACAATCCATGCAATGCAACATTTAATGCAAAATTATGACAACACAATCCATGCAATGCAACATTTAATGCAAAATTATTACATCAATATCCATGCAATGCAACATTTAATGCAACATTATGACATCACAATACATGTAATGCAAAATTATGCAATCACAATCCATGCAATTCAACATTTAATGCAAAATTATGCAAACACAATCCATGCAATTCAACATGTAATGCAAAATTTTGACATCACAATCCATGCAATGCAACATTTAATGCAAAATTATGACATCACAATAAATGCAATGCAAAATTCAATGCAACATTATGCAATCACAATCCATGCAATGCAACATTTAATGCAAGATTATGACATCACAATACATGCAATGCAACAGTTAATGCAAAATTATGACATCACAATCCATGCAATATAAAATTATGACATCACAATAAATGCAATGCAAAAATCAATGCAACATTATGCAATCACAATCCATGCAATGCAACATTTAATGCAACATTTTGACATCACAATCCATGCAATGCAATAGTTAATGCAACATTATGACATCACAATCCATGCAATGCAAAATTCAATGCAAATTATGACATCACAATCCATGCAATGCAACATTTAATGCAAAATTATGACATCACAACCCATGCATGCAACATTTAATGCAAAATTATGCAAAAAAAATCCATGCAATTCAACATTTAATCCAAAATTATGACATCACAATCCATGCAATGCAACATTTAATGCAACATTATGACATCACAATACATGTAATACAACAATTAATGCATAATTATGCAATCACAATCCATGCAATGCAACATATAATGAAAAAATATGACATCACAATCCATGCAATGCAACATTTAATGCAAAATTATGACATCACAATCCATGCAATGCAACATTTAATGCAAAATTATTACATCACAATACATGCAATGCAACATTTAATGCAACATTATGACATCACAATACATGTAATGCAAAATTATGCAATCACAATCCATGCAATGCAACATTTAATGCAAAATGATGACATCACAATCCATGCAGTGCAACATTTAATGCAAAATTATAACATCACAATAAATGCAATGCGAAATTCAATGCAACATTATGCAATCACAATCCATGCAATGCAACATTTAATGCAAAATTATGACATCACAATACATGCAATGCAACAGTTAATGCAAAATTATGACATCACAATCCATGCAATGTAAAATTACGACATCACAATAAATGCAATGCAAAAATCAATGCAACATTATGCAATCACAATCCATGCAATGCAACATTTAATGCAAAAGTATGCAAACACAATCCATGCAATTCAACATTTAATGCAAAATTATGACATCACAATCCATGCAATGCAACATTTAATGCAAAATTATGACATCACAATACATGTAATGCAAAATTATGACATCACAATCCATGCAATGAAACATTTAATGCAAAATTATGCATACACAATTCATGCAATTCAACATTTAATGCAAAATTATGACATCACAATCCATGCAATGCAAAATGTAATCCAAAATTATGATGTCACAATACATGTAATGCAACATGTAATGCAAAATTATGACATCACAATCCATGCAATGCAACATTTAATGCAAAATTATGACATCACAATCCATGCAATGCAACATTTAATGCAAAATTATGCAATCGCAATCCATGCAATGCAACATTTAATGCAAAATTATGCAATCACAATCCATGCAATTCAAAATTTAATGCAAAATCATGACATCATAATCCATGCAATGCAATATTTGATGCAAAATTATGACATCACAATCCATGCAATGCGCCATTTAATGCAAAATTATAACATCACAATACGTGCAATTCAAAATGTAATGCAAAATTATGACATCACAATCAATGCAATGCAATATTTAATGCAAAATTATTACATCACAATCCATGCAATGCAACATTTAATGCAACATTATGCAAACACAATCCATGCAATTCAACATTTAATGCAATATTATGAAATCACAATCCATGCAATGCAACATTTAATGCAAAATTCTGACGTCACAATCCATGCAATGCAAAATTTAATGCAAAATTATGACATCACAATACATGTAATGCAACATGTAATGCAAAATTATGCAATCACAATCCATGCAATGCAACATTTAATGCAAAATTATGACATCACAATCCATGCACTGCAACATGTAATGCAAAATTATTACATCAATATACATTTAATGCAACATTTAATGCAACATTATGACATCACAATACATGTAATGCAACATGTAATGCAAAATTATGACATCACAATAAATGCAATGCAAAAATCAATGCAACATTATGCAATCACAATGCATGCAATGCAACATTTAATGCAAAATTATGCAATCACAATCCATGCAATGCAACAATTAATGCAAAATTATGCAATCACAAGCCATGCAATGCAAAATTCAATGCAAAATTATGACATCACAATCCATGCAATGCAACATTTAATGCAAAATGATGACATCACAATCCATGCAATGCAACATTTAATGCAAAATTATGACATCATAATCCATGCAATGCAATATTTAATGCAAAATTATGCAATCACAATCCATTCAATGCAACATTTAATGCAAAATTATTAAATCACAATCCATTCAATGCAACATTTAATGCAAAATTATGACATCACAATCCATGCAATGCAACATTTAATGCAAAAATATGACATTACAATCCATGCAATGCAAAATTATGCAATCACAATCCACGCAATGCAACAATTCATGCAACATTATGCAATCACAATACATGCAATGCAACATTTAATGCAAAATTATGACATCACAATCCATGCAATGAAACATTTAATGCAAAATTATGCAATCACAATAAATGCAATGCAAAAAGCAATGCAACATTATGCAATCACAATCCATTCAATGCAATATTGAATGCAAAATGTTAACATCACAATCCATGCAATGCAACATTCAATGCAAAATTATGTAATCACAATCTATGCAATGTAACATTTAATGCAAAATTATGACATCACAATCCATGCAATGCAACATTTAATGCAAAATTATGCATGCACAATTCATGCAATTCAACATTTAATGCAAAATTATGACATCACAATCCATGCAATGCAACATTTAATGCAAAATTATGACGTCACAATCCATGTAATGCAAAATGTAATGCAAAAGTATGACATCACAATACATGTAATGCAACATGTAATGCAAAATTATGACATCACAATCCATGCAATGCAACATTTAATGCAAAATTATGACATCAAAATCCATGCAATGCAACATTTAATGCAAAATTATGCAATCGCAATCCATGCAATGCAACATTTAATGCAACATTATGCAATTACATTCCATGCAATGCAACATTTAATGCAAAATTGTGACATCACAATCCATGCAATGCAACATTTAATGCAAAATGATGACATCACAATCCATGCAATGCA
The DNA here is from genome assembly GCF_028390025.1 of Pseudophryne corroboree. NCBI lineage: Eukaryota > Metazoa > Chordata > Amphibia > Anura > Myobatrachidae > Pseudophryne > Pseudophryne corroboree. The sequence goes on from NC_086448.1 coordinate 366,684,180, forward strand.
ACATTTAATGCAAAATTATGACATCATAATCCATGCAATGCAATATTTAATGCAAAATTATGCAATCACAATCCATGGAATGCAACAATTAATGCAAAATTATGCCATAACAATACATGCAATGCAACATTTAATGCAAAAAAAGACATCACAATCCATGCAATGCAAAATGCAATCAATGCAATGTAACATTTAATGCAAAATGATGACATCACAATCCATGTAATGCAACATGTAATGCAAAATTATGACATCACAATCCATGCAATGCAACATTTAATGCAAAATTATGACATCAAAATCCATGCAATGCAACATTTAATGCAAAATTATGCAATCGCAATCCATGCAATGCAACATTTAATGCAACATTATGCAATTACATTCCATGCAATGCAACATTTAATGCAAAATTGTGACATCACAATCCATGCAATGCAACATTTAATGCAAAATGATGACATCACAATCCATGCAATGCAACATTTAATGCAAAATTATGACATCATAATCCATGCAATGCAATATTTAATGCAAAATTATGCAATCACAATCCATGGAATGCAACAATTAATGCAAAATTATGCCATAACAATACATGCAATGCAACATTTAATGCAAAAAAAGACATCACAATCCATGCAATGCAAAATGCAATCAATGCAATGCAAAATGCAATGCAAAAATATGACATCACAATCCATGCAAAGCAACATTTAATGCAAAATTATGACATAATAATCCATGTAATGCAACATTTAAATAAAAAAATACAATCACAATCCATGCAATGCAACATTTAATGCAAAATTATGCAAACACAATACATGCAATTCAACATTTAATGCAAACTTATGACATCACAATCCATGCAATGCAACATTTAATGCAAAATAAAGACATCAAAATCCATGCAATGCAAAATGCAATCACAATCCATGCAATGCTACATTTAATGCAAAATTATGACATCACAATCCATGCAATGCTAAATTATGACATCACAATAAATGTAATGCAAAAAGCAATGCAAAATTGTGACATCACAATCCATGCAATGCAACATTTAATGCAAAATAATGCAATCACAATCCATTCAATGCAACATATAATGCAAAAATATGACATCACAATCCATGCAATGCAACATTTAATGTAAAATTATGCAATCACAATCCATGCAATGCAACATTTAATGCAAAATTATTAAATCACAATCCATTCAATGCAACATTCAATGCAAAATTATGACATCACAATCCATGCAATGCAACATTTAATGCAAAAATATGACATTACAATCCATGCAATGCAAAATTATGCAATCACAATCCATGCAATGCAACAATTCATGCAAAATTATGCAATCACAATACATGCAATGCAACATTTAATGCAAAATTATGACATCACAATCCATGCAATGAAACATTTAACGCAAAATTATGCAATCACAATAAATGCAATGCAAAAAGCAATGCAACATTATGCAATCACAATCCATTCAATGCAATATTGAATGCAAAATGTTAACATCACAATCCATGCAATGCAACATTCAATGCAAAATTATGTAATCACAATCTATGCAATGTAACATTTAATGCAAAATTATGCATACACAATTCATGCAATTCAACATTTAATGCAAAATTATGACATCACAATCCATGCAATGCAACATTTAATGCAAAATTATGACGTCACAATCCATGTAATGCAAAATGTAATGCAAAAGTATGACATCACAATACATGTAATGCAACATGTAATGCAAAATTATGACATCACAATCCATGCAATGCAACATTTAATGCAAAATTATGACATCAAAATCCATGCAATGCAACATTTAATGCAAAATTATGCAATCGCAATCCATGCAATGCAACATTTAATGCAACATTATGCAATTACAATCCATGCAATGCAACATTTAATGCAAAATTGTGACATCACAATCCATGCAATGCAACATTTAATGCAAAATTATGCAATCACAATCCATGCAATTCAAAATGTTATGCAAAATTATGACATCACTATCCATGCAATGCATAATTATGCTATCACAATCCATGCAATGCAGCATTTAATACAAAAATATGACATTACAATCCACGCAATGCAAAATGCAATGCAAAATGATGCAATCTAAATCCATGCAATGCACATTTAATGCAAAATTATGCAATCACAATCCCTGCAATGCAACAATAAATGCAAAATTATGCAATCACAATCCATGCAATGCAACATTTTATGCAAAATTATGACATCACAATCCATGCAATGCAAAATGCAATCACAATCCGTGCAATGCAACATTGAATGCAAAATTATAACATCACAATTCATGCAATGCAACATTTATTGCAAAATATGACATCACAATCCATGCAATGCAACATTTAATGCAGCATTATGACATCACAATACGTGTAATGCAACATGTAATGCAAAATTATGCAATTACAATCCATGCAATGCAACATTTAATGCAAAATTATGCAAACACAATCCATGCAATTCAACATTTAATGCAAAATTATGACATCACAATCCATGCAATGCAAAATTTAATTTTTTAAATTATGACTACAATAAATGCAATGCAAAAATCAATGCAAAATTATGCAATCACAATCCATGCAATGCAACAATTCATGCAAAATTATGCAATCACAATACATGCAATGCAACATTTAATGCAAAATTATGACATCACAATCCATGCAATGAAACATTTAATGCAAAATTATGCAATCACAATAAATGCAATGCAAAAAGCAATGCAACATTATGCAATCACAATCCATTCAATGCAATATTGAATGCAACATTTTAACATCACAATCCATGCAATGCAACATTCAATGCAAAATTATGTAATCACAATCTATGCAATGCAACATTTAATGCAAAATTATGACATCACAATCCATGCAATGCAACATTTAATGCAAAATTATGCATACACAATTCATGCAATTTAACATTTAATGCAAAATTATGCAATCACAATAAATGCAATGCAAAAAGCAATGCAACATTATGCAATCACAATCCATTCAATGCAATATTGAATGCAACATTTTAACATCACAATCCATGCAATGCAAAAATCAATGCACCATTATGCAATCACAATCCATGCAATGCAACATTTAATGCAAAATGATGACATCACAATCCATGCAATGCAACAGTTAATGCAACATTATGACATCACAATCCATGCAATGCAAAATTCAATGCAAAATTATGACATCACAATCCATGCAATGCAACATTTAATGCAAAATTATGACATCACAACCCATGCATGCAACATTTAATGCAAAATTATGCAAACAACATCCATGCAATTCAACATTTAATCCAAAATTATGACATCACAATCAATGCAATGCAACATTTAATGCAAAATTATGCAATCACAATAAATGCAATGCAAAAAACAAGGCAACATTATGCAATCACAATCCATGCAATGCAACAATTAATGCAAAATTATGCAATCACAATACATGCAATGCAACATTTAATGCAAAAAAGACATCACAATCCATGCAATGCAAAATGCAATCTCAATCCATGCAATGTAACATTTAATGCAAAATTATGACATCACAATCCATGCAATGCAAAATGCAATGCAAAATTATGACATCACAATCCATGCAATGCAACATTTAATGCAAAATTATGCAATCACAATCCATGCAATGCAACAGTTAATGCAAAATTATGCTATCACAATCCATGCAATTCAAAATTAAATGCAAAATTATGACATCACAATCCATGCAATGCAACATTATGACATCACAACCCATGCAATGCAACAATTAATGCATAATTATGCAATCACAATCCATGCAATGCAACATAGAATGATTAAATATGACATCACAATCCATGCAATGCAACATTTATTGCAAAATTATTAAATCACAATCCATGCAATGCAACATTTAATGCAAAATTATTAAATCACAATCCATTCAATGCAACATTTAATGCATAATTATGCAAACACAATCCATGCAATGCTACATTTAATGCAAAATAATGATATCACAATCCATGCAATGCAACATTTAATGCAAAATTATGTCATCACTATCCATGCAATGCATAATTATGCTATCACAATCCATGCAATGCAGAATTTAATACAAAAATATGACATTACAATCCACGCAATGCAAAATGCAATGCAAAATGATGCAATCTAAATCCATGCAATGCACATTTAATGCAAAATTATGCAATCACAATCCCTGCAATGCAACAATAAATGCAAAATTATGCAATCACAATACATGCAATGCAACATTTAATGCAAAAAAGACATCACAATCCATGCAATGCAAAATGCAATCTCAATCCATGCAATGTAACATTTAATGCAAAATTATGACATCACAATCCATGCAATGCAAAATGCAATGCAAAATTATGACATCACAATCCATGCAATGCAACATTTAATGCAAAATTATGCAATCACAATCCATGCAATGCAACAGTTAATGCAAAATTATGCTATCACAATCCATGCAATTCAAAATTAAATGCAAAATTATGACATCACAATCCATGCAATGCAACATTATGACATCACAACCCATGCAATGCAACAATTAATGCATAATTATGCAATCACAATCCATGCAATGCAACATAGAATGATTAAATATGACATCACAATCCATGCAATGCAACATTTATTGCAAAATTATTAAATCACAATCCATGCAATGCAACATTTAATGCAAAATTATTAAATCACAATCCATTCAATGCAACATTTAATGCATAATTATGCAAACACAATCCATGCAATGCTACATTTAATGCAAAATAATGATATCACAATCCATGCAATGCAACATTTAATGCAAAATTATGTCATCACTATCCATGCAATGCATAATTATGCTATCACAATCCATGCAATGCAGAATTTAATACAAAAATATGACATTACAATCCACGCAATGCAAAATGCAATGCAAAATGATGCAATCTAAATCCATGCAATGCACATTTAATGCAAAATTATGCAATCACAATCCCTGCAATGCAACAATAAATGCAAAATTATGCAATCACAATCCATGCAATGCAACATTTTATGCAAAATTATGACATCACAATCCATGCAATGCAAAATGCAATCACAATCCGTGCAATGCAACATTGAATGCAAAATTATAACATCACAATTCATGCAATGCAACATTTATTGCAAAAATATGACATCACAATCCATGCAATGCAACATTTAATGCAACATTATGACATCACAATACATGTAATGCAACATGTAATGCAAAATTATGCAATTACAATCCATGCAATTCAACATTTAATGCAAAATTATGACATCACAATCCATGCAATGCAAAATTTAATTTTAAATTATGACTACAATAAATGCAATGCAAACATCAATGCAAAATTATGCAATCACAATCCATGCAATGCAACAATTCATGCAAAATTATGCAATCACAATACATGCAATGCAACATTTAATGCAAAATTATGACATCACAATCCATGCAATGAAACATTTAATGCAAAATTATGCAATCACAATAAATGCAATGTAAAAAGCAATGCAACATTATGCAATCACAATCCATTCAATGCAATATTGAATGCAAAATTTTAACATCACAATCCATGCAATGCAACATTCAATGCAAAATTATGTAATCACAATCTATGCAATGCAATCATGATGACATCACAATCCATGCAATGCAAAATTCAATGCAAAATTATGACATCACAATCCATGCAATGCAAAATTTAATGCAAAATTATGACATCACAACCCATGCATGCAACATTTAATGCAAAATTATGCAAACAACATCCATGCAATTCAACATTTAATCCAAAATTATGACATCACAATCAATGCAATGCAACATTTAATGCAAAATTATGCAATCACAATAAATGCAATGCAAAAAACAAGGCAACATTATGCAATCACAATCCATGCAATGCAACAATTAATGCAAAATTATGCAATCACAATACATGCAATGCAACATTTAATGCAAAAAAGACATCACAATCCATGCAATGCAAAATGCAATCTCAATCCATGCAATGTAACATTTAATGCAAAATTATGACATCACAATCCATGCAATGCAAAATGCAATGCAAAATTATGACATCACAATCCATGCAATGCAACATTTAATGCAAAATTATGCAATCGCAATCCATGCAATGCAACATTTAATGCAAAATTATGCAATCACAATAAATGCAATGTAAAAAGCAATGCAACATTATGCAATCACAATCCATTCAATGCAATATTGAATGCAAAATTTTAACATCACAATCCATGCAATGCAACATTCAATGCAAAATTATGTAATCACAATCTATGCAATGCAACATTTAATGCAAAATTATGACACCACAATCCATGCAATGCAACATTTAATGCAAAATAATGCATACACAATTCATGCAATTTAACATTTAATGCAAAATTATGACATCACAATCAATGCAATGCAACATTTAATGCAAAATTATGACATCACAATCCATGCAATGCAAAATGTAATGCAAAATTATGACATCACAATCCATGCAATGCAACATTTAATGCAAAATTATGCAATAGCAATCCATGCAATGCAACATTTAATGCAACATTATGCAGTCACAATCCATGCAATGCAACATTTAATGCAAAATTGTGACATCACAATCCATGCAATGCGCCATTTAATGCAAAATTATAATATCGCAATACATGCAATTCAAAATTTAATGCAAAATTATGACATCACAATCAATGCAATGCTATATTTAATGCAAAATTATTACATCACAATCCATGCAATGCAACATTTAATGCAATATTATGAAATCACAATCCATGCAATGCAACATTTAATGCAACATTATGACATCACAATATATGTAATGCAACATGTAATGCAAAATTATGACATCACAATAAATGCAATGCAAAAATCAATGCAACATTATGCAATCACAATGCATGCAATGCAACATTTAATGCAAAATTATGCAATCACAATCCATGCAATGCAACAATTAATGCAAAATTATGCAATCACAATCCATGCAATGCAAAATTCAATGCAAAATTATGACATCACAATCCATGCAATGCAACATTTAATGCAAAATTATGACATCACTGTCCATGCAATGCAACATTTTATGCAAAATTATGACAACACAATCCATGCAATGCAACATTATTACATCACAATACATGTAATGCAAAATGTAATGCAAAATTATGACATCACAATCCATGCAATGCAACATTTAATGCAAAATTATAACATCACAATCCATGCAATGCAACATTTAATGCAAAATTATGCAAACACAATCCATGCAATGCAACATTTAATGCACAATTATGACATCACAATCCATGCAATGCAACAATTAATGCAAAATTATGACATCACAATACGTGCAATTCAAAATTGAATGCAAAATTATTACATCACAATCCATGCAATGCAACATTTAATGCAAAATTATGCAAACACAATCCATGCAATTCAACATTTAATGCAATATTATGAAATCACAATCCATGCAATGCAACATTTAATGCAAAATTATGACATCACAATATATGTAATGCAACATGTAATGCAAAATTATGACATCACAATAAATGCAATGCACAAATCAATGCAACATTATGCAATCACAATGCATGCAATGCAACATTTAATGCAAAATTATGCAATCACAATCCATGCAATGCAACAATTAATACAAAATTATGCAATCACAATCCATGCAATGCAAAATTCAATGCAAAATTATGACATCACAATCCATGCAATGCAACATTTAATGCAAAATTATGACATCACTGTCCATGCAATGCAACATTTTATGCAAAATTATGACAACACAATCCATGCAATGCAACATTATTATATCACAGTACATGTAATGCAACATGTAATGCAAAATTATGACATCACAATCCATGCAATGCAACATTTTATGCAAAATTATGCAAACAAAATCCATGCAATTCAACATTTAATCCAAAATTATGACATCACAATCCATGCAATGCAACATTTAATGCAACATTATGACATCACAATACATGTAATGCAACATGTAATGCAAAATTCTGCAATCACAATCCATGTAATGCAACATTTAATGCAAAATTATGCAAACACAATCCATGCAATTCCACATTTAATGCAAAATTATGAAATCACAATCCATGCAATGCAACAATTAATGCATAATTATGCAATCACAATCCATGCAATGCAACATATAATGAAAAAATATGACATCACAATCCATGCAATGCAACATTTAATGCAAAATTATGACAACACAATCCATGCAATGCAACATTTAATGCAAAATTATTACATCAATATCCATGCAATGCAACATTTAATGCAACATTATGACATCACAATACATGTAATGCAAAATTATGCAATCACAATCCATGCAATTCAACATTTAATGCAAAATTATGCAAACACAATCCATGCAATTCAACATGTAATGCAAAATTTTGACATCACAATCCATGCAATGCAACATTTAATGCAAAATTATGACATCACAATAAATGCAATGCAAAATTCAATGCAACATTATGCAATCACAATCCATGCAATGCAACATTTAATGCAAGATTATGACATCACAATACATGCAATGCAACAGTTAATGCAAAATTATGACATCACAATCCATGCAATATAAAATTATGACATCACAATAAATGCAATGCAAAAATCAATGCAACATTATGCAATCACAATCCATGCAATGCAACATTTAATGCAACATTTTGACATCACAATCCATGCAATGCAATAGTTAATGCAACATTATGACATCACAATCCATGTAATGCAAAATTCAATGCAAATTATGACATCACAATCCATGCAATGCAACATTTAATGCAAAATTATGACATCACAACCCATGCATGCAACATTTAATGCAAAATTATGCAAAAAAAATCCATGCAATTCAACATTTAATCCAAAATTATGACATCACAATCCATGCAATGCAACATTTAATGCAACATTATGACATCACAATACATGTAATACAACAATTAATGCATAATTATGCAATCACAATCCATGCAATGCAACATATAATGAAAAAATATGACATCACAATCCATGCAATGCAACATTTAATGCAAAATTATGACATCACAATCCATGCAATGCAACATTTAATGCAAAATTATTACATCACAATACATGCAATGCAACATTTAATGCAACATTATGACATCACAATACATGTAATGCAAAATTATGCAATCACAATCCATGCAATGCAACATTTAATGCAAAATTATGACATCACAATCCATGCAGTGCAACATTTAATGCAAAATTATAACATCACAATAAATGCAATGCGAAATCCAATGCAACATTATGCAATCACAATCCATGCAATGCAACATTTAATGCAAAATTATGACATCACAATACATGCAATGCAACAGTTAATGCAAAATTATGACATCACAATCCATGCAATGTAAAATTATGACATCACAATAAATGCAATGCAAAAATCAATGCAACATTATGCAATCACAATCCATGCAATGCAACATTTAATGCAAAAGTATGCAAACACAATCCATGCAATTCAACATTTAATGCAAAATTATGACATCACAATCCATGCAATGCAACATTTAATGCAAAATTATGACATCACAATACATGTAATGCAAAATTATGACATCACAATCCATGCAATGAAACATTTAATGCAAAATTATGCATACACAATTCATGCAATTCAACATTTAATGCAAAATTATGACATCACAATCCATGCAATGCAAAATGTAATCCAAAATTATGATGTCACAATACATGTAATGCAACATGTAATGCAAAATTATGACATCACAATCCATGCAATGCAACATTTAATGCAAAATTATGACATCACAATCCATGCAATGCAACATTTAATGCAAAATTATGCAATCGCAATCCATGCAATGCAACATTTAATGCAAAATTATGCAATCACAATCCATGCAATTCAAAATTTAATGCAAAATCATGACATCATAATCCATGCAATGCAATATTTGATGCAAAATTATGACATCACAATCCATGCAATGCGCCATTTAATGCAAAATTATAACATCACAATACGTGCAATTCAAAATGTAATGCAAAATTATGACATCACAATCAATGCAATGCAATATTTAATGCAAAATTATTACATCACAATCCATGCAATGCAACATTTAATGCAACATTATGCAAACACAATCCATGCAATTCAACATTTAATGCAATATTATGAAATCACAATCCATGCAATGCAACATTTAATGCAAAATTCTGACGTCACAATCCATGCAATGCAAAATTTAATGCAAAATTATGACATCACAATACATGTAATGCAACATGTAATGCAAAATTATGCAATCACAATCCATGCAATGCAACATTTAATGCAAAATTATGACATCACAATCCATGCACTGCAACATGTAATGCAAAATTATTACATCAATATACATTTAATGCAACATTTAATGCAACATTATGACATCACAATACATGTAATGCAACATGTAATGCAAAATTATGACATCACAATAAATGCAATGCAAAAATCAATGCAACATTATGCAATCACAATGCATGCAATGCAACATTTAATGCGAAATTATGCAATCACAATCCATGCAATGCAAAAATTAATGCAAAATTATGCAATCACAAGCCATGCAATGCAAAATTCAATGCAAAATTATGACATCACAATCCATGCAATGCAACATTTAATGCAAAATTATGACATCACTGTCCATGCAATGCAACATTTTATGCAAAATTATGACAACACAATCCATGCAATGCAACATTATTACATCACAATACATGTAATGCAACATGTAATGCAAAATTATGACATCACAATCCATGCAATGCAACATTTAATGCAAAATTATGCAAACAAAATCCATGCAATTCAACATTTAATCCAAAATTATGACATCCCAATCCATGCAATGCAACATTTAATGCAACATTATGACATCACAATACATGTAATGCAACATGTAATGCAAAATTATGCAATCACAATCCATGTAATGCAACATTTAATGCAAAATTATGCAAACACAATCCATGCAATTCCACATTTAATGCAAAATTATGAAATCACAATCCATGCAATGCAACAATTAATGCGTAATTATGCAATCACAATCCATGCAATGCAACATATAATGAAAAAATATGACATCACAATCCATGCAATGCAACATTTAATGCAAAATTATGACATCACAATCCATGCAATGCAACATTTAATGCAAAATTATTACATCAATATACATGCAATGCAACATTTAATGCAACGTTATGACATCACAATACATGTAATGCAAAATTATGCAATCACAATCCATGCAATGCAACATTTAATGCAAAATTATGACATCACAATCCATGCAATGCAACATTTAATGCAAAATTATGACATCACAATAAATGCAATGCAAAATTCAATGCAACATTATGCAATCACAATCCATGCAACATTTAATGCAAGATTATGACATCACAATACATGCAATGCAACAGTTAATGCAAAATTATGACATCACAATCCATGCAATGTAAAATTATGACATCACAATAAATGCAATGCAAAAATCAATGCAACATTATGCAATCACAATCCATGCAATGCAACATTTAATGCAAAATTTTGACATCACAATCCATGCAATGCAATAGTTAATGCAACATTATGACATCACAATCCATGCAATGCAAAATTCAATGCAAAATTATGACATCACAACCCATGCATGCAACATTTAATGCAACATTATGACATCACAATACATGTAATACAACAATTAATGCATAATTATGCAATCACAATCCATGCAATGCAACATATAATGAAAAATATGACATCACACTCCATGCAATGCAACATTTAATGCAAAATTATGACATCACAATCCATGCAATGCAACATTTAATGCAAAATTATTACATCACAATACATGCAATGCAACATTTAATGCAACATTATGACATCACAATACATGTAATGCAACATGTAATGCAAAATTATGCAATCACAATCCATGCAATGCAACATTTAATGCAAAATTATGACATCACAATCCATGCAGTGCAACATTTAATGCAAAATTATAACATCACAATAAATGCAATGCAACATTTAATGCAATATTATGAAATCACAATCCATGCAATGCAACATTTAATGCAAAATTATGCAATAGCAATCCATGCAATGCAACATTTAATGCAACATTATGCAGTCACAATCCATGCAATGCAACATTTAATGCAAAATTGTGACATCACAATCCATGCAATGCAAAATTCAATGCAAAATTATGACATCACAATCCATGCAATGCAACATTTAATGCAAAATTATGACATCACTGTCCATGCAATGCAACATTTTATGCAAAATTATGACAACACAATCCATGCAATGCAACATTATTTCATCACAATACATGTAATGCAACATGTAATGCAAAATTATGACATCACAATCCATGCAATGCAACATTTTATGCAAAATTATGCAAACAAAATCCATGCAATTCAACATTTAATCCAAAATTATGACATCACAATCCATGCAATGCAACATTTAATGCAACATTATGACATCACAATACATGTAATGCAACATGTAATGCAAAATTCTGCAATCACAATCCATGTAATGCAACATTTAATGCAAAATTATGCAAACACAATCCATGCAATTCCACATTTAATGCAAAATTATGAAATCACAATCCATGCAATGCAACAATTAATGCATAATTATGCAATCACAATCCATGCAATGCAACATATAATGAAAAAATATGACATCACAATCCATGCAATGCAACATTTAATGCAAAATTATGACAACACAATCCATGCAATGCAACATTTAATGCAAAATTATTACATCAATATCCATGCAATGCAACATTTAATGCAACATTATGACATCACAATACATGTAATGCAAAATTATGCAATCACAATCCATGCAATTCAACATTTAATGCAAAATTATGCAAACACAATCCATGCAATTCAACATGTAATGCAAAATTTTGACATCACAATCCATGCAATGCAACATTTAATGCAAAATTATGACATCACAATAAATGCAATGCAAAATTCAATGCAACATTATGCAATCACAATCCATGCAATGCAACATTTAATGCAAGATTATGACATCACAATACATGCAATGCAACAGTTAATGCAAAATTATGACATCACAATCCATGCAATATAAAATTATGACATCACAATAAATGCAATGCAAAAATCAATGCAACATTATGCAATCACAATCCATGCAATGCAACATTTAATGCAAAATTTTGACATCACAATCCATGCAATGCAATAGTTAATGCAACATTATGACATCACAATCCATGCAATGCAAAATTCAATGCAAAATTATGACATCACAATCCATGCAATGCAACATTTAATGCAAAATTATGACATCACAACCCATGCATGCAACATTTAATGCAAAATTATGCAAACAAAATCCATGCAATTCAACATTTAATCCAAAATTATGACATCACAATCCATGCAATGCAACATTTAATGCAACATTATGACATCACAATACATGTAATACAACAATTAATGCATAATTTTGCAATCACAATCCATGCAATGCAACATATAATGAAAAAATGTGACATCACACTCCATGCAATGCAACATTTAATGCAAAATTATGACATCACAATCCATGCAATGCAACATTTAATGCAAAATTATTACATCACAATACATGCAATGCAACATTTAATGCAACATTATGACATCACAATACATGTAATGCAACATGTAATGCAAAATTATGCAATCACAATCCATGCAATGCAACATTTAATGCAAAATTATGACATCACAATCCATGCAGTGCAACATTTAATGCAAAATTATAACATCACAATAAATGCAATGCAACATTTAATGCAATATTATGAAATCACAATCCATGCAATGCAACATTTAATGCAACATTATGACATCACAATATATGTAATGCAACATGTAATGCAAAATTATGACATCACAATAAATGCAATGCAAAAATCAATGCAACATTATGCAATCACAATGCATGCAATGCAACATTTAATGCAAAATTATGCAATCACAATCCATGCAATGCAACAATTAATGCAAAATTATGCAATCACAATCCATGCAATGCAAAATGTAATGCAAAATTATGACCTCACAATCCATGCAATGCAACATTTAATGCAAAATTATGCAATAGCAATCCATGCAATGCAACATTTAATGCAACATTATGCAGGCACAATCCATGCAATGCAACATTTAATGCAAAATTGTGACATCACAATCCATGCATTGCAATAGTTAATGCAACATTATGACATCACAATCCATGCAATGCAAAATTCAATGCAAAATTATGACATCACAACCCATGCATGCAACATTTAATGCAAAATTATGCAAACAAAATCCATGCAATTCAACATTTAATCCAAAATTATGACATCACAATCCATGCAATGCAACATTTAATGCAACATTATGACATCACAATACATGTAATACAACAATTAATGCATAATTATGCAATCACAATCCATGCAATGCAACATATAATGAAAAATATGACATCACACTCCATGCAATGCAACATTTAATGCAAAATTATGACATCACAATCCATGCAATGCAACATTTAATGCAAAATTATTACATCACAATACATGCAATGCAACATTTAATGCAACATTATGACATCACAATACATGTAATGCAACATGTAATGCAAAATTATGCAATCACAATCCATGCAATGCAACATTTAATGCAAAATTATGACATCACAATCCATGCAGTGCAACATTTAATGCAAAATTATAACATCACAATAAATGCAATGCAACATTTAATGCAATATTATGAAATCACAATCCATGCAATGCAACATTTAATGCAAAATTATGCAATAGCAATCCATGCAATGCAACATTTAATGCAACATTATGCAGTCACAATCCATGCAATGCAACATTTAATGCAAAATTGTGACATCACAATCCATGCAATGCAAAATTCAATGCAAAATTATGACATCACAATCCATGCAATGCAACATTTAATGCAAAATTATGACATCACTGTCCATGCAATGCAACATTTTATGCAAAATTATGACAACACAATCCATGCAATGCAACATTATTACATCACAATACATGTAATGCAACATGTAATGCAAAATTATGACATCACAATCCATGCAATGCAACATTTTATGCAAAATTATGCAAACAAAATCCATGCAATTCAACATTTAATCCAAAATTATGACATCACAATCCATGCAATGCAACATTTAATGCAACATTATGACATCACAATACATGTAATGCAACATGTAATGCAAAATTCTGCAATCACAATCCATGTAATGCAACATTTAATGCAAAATTATGCAAACACAATCCATGCAATTCCACATTTAATGCAAAATTATGAAATCACAATCCATGCAATGCAACAATTAATGCATAATTATGCAATCACAATCCATGCAATGCAACATATAATGAAAAAATATGACATCACAATCCATGCAATGCAACATTTAATGCAAAATTATGACAACACAATCCATGCAATGCAACATTTAATGCAAAATTATTACATCAATATCCATGCAATGCAACATTTAATGCAACATTATGACATCACAATACATGTAATGCAAAATTATGCAATCACAATCCATGCAATTCAACATTTAATGCAAAATTATGCAAACACAATCCATGCAATTCAACATGTAATGCAAAATTTTGACATCACAATCCATGCAATGCAACATTTAATGCAAAATTATGACATCACAATAAATGCAATGCAAAATTCAATGCAACATTATGCAATCACAATCCATGCAATGCAACATTTAATGCAAGATTATGACATCACAATACATGCAATGCAACAGTTAATGCAAAATTATGACATCACAATCCATGCAATATAAAATTATGACATCACAATAAATGCAATGCAAAAATCAATGCAACATTATGCAATCACAATCCATGCAATGCAACATTTAATGCAAAATTTTGACATCACAATCCATGCAATGCAATAGTTAATGCAACATTATGACATCACAATCCATGCAATGCAAAATTCAATGCAAAATTATGACATCACAATCCATGCAATGCAACATTTAATGCAAAATTATGACATCACAACCCATGCATGCAACATTTAATGCAAAATTATGCAAACAAAATCCATGCAATTCAACATTTAATCCAAAATTATGACATCACAATCCATGCAATGCAACATTTAATGCAACATTATGACATCACAATACATGTAATACAACAATTAATGCATAATTTTGCAATCACAATCCATGCAATGCAACATATAATGAAAAAATGTGACATCACACTCCATGCAATGCAACATTTAATGCAAAATTATGACATCACAATCCATGCAATGCAACATTTAATGCAAAATTATTACATCACAATACATGCAATGCAACATTTAATGCAACATTATGACATCACAATACATGTAATGCAACATGTAATGCAAAATTATGCAATCACAATCCATGCAATGCAACATTTAATGCAAAATTATGACATCACAATCCATGCAGTGCAACATTTAATGCAAAATTATAACATCACAATAAATGCAATGCAACATTTAATGCAATATTATGAAATCACAATCCATGCAATGCAACATTTAATGCAACATTATGACATCACAATATATGTAATGCAACATGTAATGCAAAATTATGACATCACAATAAATGCAATGCAAAAATCAATGCAACATTATGCAATCACAATGCATGCAATGCAACATTTAATGCAAAATTATGCAATCACAATCCATGCAATGCAACAATTAATGCAAAATTATGCAATCACAATCCATGCAATGCAAAATGTAATGCAAAATTATGACATCACAATCCATGCAATGCAACATTTAATGCAAAATTATGCAATAGCAATCCATGCAATGCAACATTTAATGCAACATTATGCAGTCACAATCCATGCAATGCAACATTTAATGCAAAATTGTGACATCACAATCCATGCAATGCAAAATTCAATGCGAAATTATGACATCACAATCCATGCAATGCAACATTTAATGCAAAATTATAACATCACTGTCCATGCAATGCAACATTTTATGCAAAATTATGACAACACAATCCATGCAATGCAACATTATTACATCACAATACATGTAATGCAACATGTAATGCAAAATTATGACATCACAATCCATGCAATGCAACATTTAATGCAAAATTATAACATCACAATCCATGCAATGCAACATTTAATGCAAAATTATGCAAACACAATCCATGCAATGCAACATTTAATGCACAATTATGACATCACAATCCATGCAATGCAACAATTAATGCAAAATTATGACATCACAATACGTGCAATTCAAAATTGAATGCAAAATTATTACATCACAATCCATGCAATGCAACATTTAATGCAAAATTATGCAAACACAATCCATGCAATTCAACATTTAATGCAATATTATGAAATCACAATCCATGCAATGCAACATTTAATGCAAAATTATGACATCACAATATATGTAATGCAACATGTAATGCAAAATTATGACATCACAATAAATGCAATGCACAAATCAATGCAACATTATGCAATCACAATGCATGCAATGCAACATTTAATGCAAAATTATGCAATCACAATCCATGCAATGCAACAATTAATACAAAATTATGCAATCACAATCCATGCAATGCAAAATTCAATGCAAAATTATGACATCACAATCCATGCAATGCAACATTTAATGCAAAATTATGACATCACTGTCCATGCAATGCAACATTTTATGCAAAATTATGACAACACAATCCATGCAATGCAACATTATTATATCACAGTACATGTAATGCAACATGTAATGCAAAATTATGACATCACAATCCATGCAATGCAACATTTTATGCAAAATTATGCAAACAAAATCCATGCAATTCAACATTTAATCCAAAATTATGACATCACAATCCATGCAATGCAACATTTAATGCAACATTATGACATCACAATACATGTAATGCAACATGTAATGCAAAATTCTGCAATCACAATCCATGTAATGCAACATTTAATGCAAAATTATGCAAACACAATACATGCAATTCCACATTTAATGCAAAATTATGAAATCACAATCCATGCAATGCAACAATTAATGCATAATTATGCAATCACAATCCATGCAATGCAACATATAATGAAAAAATATGACATCACAATCCATGCAATGCAACATTTAATGCAAAATTATGACAACACAATCCATGCAATGCAACATTTAATGCAAAATTATTACATCAATATCCATGCAATGCAACATTTAATGCAACATTATGACATCACAATACATGTAATGCAAAATTATGCAATCACAATCAATGCAATTCAACATTTAATGCAAAATTATGCAAACACAATCCATGCAATTCAACATGTAATGCAAAATTTTGACATCACAATCCATGCAAAGCAACATTTAATGCAAAATTATGACATCACAATAAATGCAATGCAAAATTCAATGCAACATTATGCAATCACAATCCATGCAATGCAACATTTAATGCAAGATTATGACATCACAATACATGCAATGCAACAGTTAATGCAAAATTATGACATCACAATCCATGCAATATAAAATTATAACATCACAATAAATGCAATGCAAAAATCAATGCAACATTATGCAATCACAATCCATGCAATGCAACATTTAATGCAAAATTATGACATCACAACCCATGCATGCAACATTTAATGCAAAATTATGCAAACAAAATCCATGCAATTCAACATTTAATCCAAAATTATGACATCACAATCCATGCAATGCAACATTTAATGCAACATTATGACATCACAATACATGTAATACAACAATTAATGCATAATTATGCAATCACAATCCATGCAATGCAACATATAATGAAAAAATATGACATCACAATCCATGCAATGCAACATTTAATGCAAAATTATGACATCACAATCCATGCAATGCAACATTTAATGCAAAATTATTACATCACAATACATGCAATGCAACATTTAATGCAACATTATGACATCACAATACATGTAATGCAACATGTAATGCAAAATTATGCAATCACAATCCATGCAATGCAACATTTAATGCAAAATTATGACATCACAATCCATGCAGTGCAACATTTAATGCAAAATTATAACATCAGAATAAATGCAATGCGAAATTCAATGCAACACTATGCAATCACAATCCATGCAATGCAACATTTAATGCAAAATTATGACATCACAATACATGCAATGCAACAGTTAATGCAAAATTATGACATCACAATCCATGCAATGTAAAATTATGACATCACAATAAATGCAATGCAAAAATCAATGCAACATTATGCAATCACAATCCATGCAATGCAACATTTAATGCAAAAGTATGCAAACACAATCCATGCAATTCAACATTTAATGCAAAATTATGACATCACAATCCATGCAATGCAACATTTAATGCATAATTATGACATCACAATACATGTAATGCAAAATTATGACATCACAATCCATGCAATGAAACATTTAATGCAAAATTATGCATACACAATTCATGCAATTCAACATTTAATGCAAAATTATGACATCACAATCCATGCAATGCAAAATGTAATCCAAAATTATGACGTCACAATACATGTAATGCAACATGTAATGCAAAATTATGACATCACAATCCATGCAATGCAACATTTAATGCAAAATTATGACATCACAATCCATGCAATGCAACATTTAATGCAAAATTATGCAATCGCAATCCATGCAATGCAACATTTAATGCAACATTATGCAATCACAATCCATGCAATGCAACATTTAATGCAAAATTGTGACATCACAATCCATGCAATGCAACATTTAATGCAAAATTATGCAATCACAATCCATGCAATTCAAAATTTAATGCAAAATCATGACATCATAATCCATGCAATGCAATATTTGATGCAAAATTATGACATCACAATCCATGCAATGCGCCATTTAATGCAAAATTATAACATCACAATACGTGCAATTCAAAATGTAATGCAAAATTATGACATCACAATCAATGCAATGCAATATTTAATGCAAAATTATTACATCACAATCCATGCAATGCAACATTTAATGCAAAATTATGCAAACACAATCCATGCAATTCAACATTTAATGCAATATTATGAAATCACAATCCATGCAATGCAACATTTAATGCAAAATTCTGACGTCACAATCCATGCAATGCAAAATTTAATGCAAAATTATGACATCACAATACATGTAATGCAACATGTAATGCAAAATTATGCAATCACAATCCATGCAATGCAACATTTAATGCAAAATTATGACATCACAATCCATGCACTGCAACATGTAATGCAAAATTATTACATCAATATACATTTAATGCAACATTTAATGCAACATTATGACATCACAATACATGTAATGCAACATGTAATGCAAAATTATGACATCACAATAACTGCAATGCAAAAATCAATGCAACATTATGCAATCACAATGCATCCATTGCAACATTTAATGCAAAATTATGCAATCACAATCCATGCAATGCAACAATTAATGCAAAATTATGCAATCACAAGCCATGCAATGCAAAATTCAATGCAAAATTATGACATCACAATCCATGCAATGCAACATTTAATGCAAAATTATGACATCACTGTCCATGCAATGCAACATTTTATGCAAAATTATGACAACACAATCCATGCAATGCAACATTATTACATCACAATACATGTAATGCAACATGTAATGCAAAATTATGACATCACAATCCATGCAATGCAACATTTAATGCAAAATTATGCAAACAAAATCCATGCAATTCAACATTTAATCCAAAATTATGACATCCCAATCCATGCAATGCAACATTTAATGCAACATTATGACATCACAATACATGTAATGCAACATGTAATGCAAAATTATGCAATCACAATCCATGTAATGCAACATTTAATGCAAAATTATGCAAACACAATCCACGCAATTCCACATTTAATGCAAAATTATGACATCACAATCCATGCAATGCAACAATTAATGCATAATTATGCAATCACAATCCATGCAATGCAACATATAATGAAAAAATATGACATCACAATCCATGCAATGCAACATTTAATGCAAAATTATGACATCACAATCCATGCAATGCAACATTTAATGCAAAATTATTACATCAATATACATGCAATGCAACATTTAATGCAACGTTATGACATCACAATACATGTAATGCAAAATTATGCAATCACAATCCATGCAATGCAACATTTAATGCAAAATTATGACTTCACAATCCATGCAATGCAACATTTAATGCAAAATTATGACATCACAATAAATGCAATGCAAAATTCAATGCAACATTATGCAATCACAATCCATGCAATGCAACATTTAATGCAAGATTATGACATCACAATAAATGCAATGCAACAGTTAATGCAAAATTATGACATCACAATCCATGCAATGTAAAATTATGACATCACAATAAATGCAATGCAAAAATCAATGCAACATTATGCAATCACAATCCATGCAATGCAACATTTAATGCAACATTATGACATCACAATACATGTAATGCAAAATTATGCAATCACAATCCATGCAATGCAACATTTAATGCAAAAATATGCAAACACAATCCATGCAATTCAACATGTAATGCAAAATTATGACATCACAATCCATGCAATGCAACATTTAATGCAAAATTATGACATCACAACCCATGCATGCAACATTTAATGCAAAATTATGCAAACAAAATCCATGCAATTCAACGTTTAATCCAAAATTATGACATCACAATCCATGCAATGCAACATTTAATGCAACATTATGACATCACAATACATGTAATGCAACATGTAATGCAAAATTATGCAATCACAATCCATGCAATGCAACATGTAATGCATAATTATGACATCACAATCCATGTAATGCAACATTTAATGCAAAATTATGACATCACAATCAATGCAATGCAACATTTAATACAAAATTATGCAATCACAATAAATGCAATGCAAAAAGCAAGGCAACATTATGCAATCACAATCCATGCAATGCAACAATTAATGCAAAAAAGACATCACAATCCACGCAATGCAAAATGCAATCTCAATCCATGCAATGTAACATTTAATGCAAAATTATGACATCACAATCCATGCAATGCAAAATGCAATGCAAAATTATGACATCACAATCCATGCAATGCAACATTTAATGCAAAATTATGCAATCACAATCCATGCAATGCAACAGTTAATGCAAAATTATGCTATCACAATCCATGCAATGCAACATTTAATGCAAAATTATGACATCACAATACATGTAATGCAAAATTATGACATCACAATCCATGCAATGAAACATTTAATGCAAAATTATGCATACACAATTCATGCAATTCAACATTTAATGCAAAATTATGACATCACAATCCATGCAATGCAAAATGTAATCCAAAATTATGACGTCACAATACATGTAATGCAACATGTAATGCAAAATTATGACATCACAATCCATGCAATGCAACATTTAATGCAAAATTATGACATCACAATCCATGCAATGCAACATTTAATGCAAAATTATGCAATCGCAATCCATGCAATGCAACATTTAATGCAACATTATGCAATCACAATCCATGCAATGCAAAATTATGACATCACAATCCATGCAATGAAACATTTAATGCAAAATTATGCATACACAATTCATGCAATTCAACATTTAATACAAAATTATGACATCACAATCCATGCAATGCAACATTTAATGCAAAATTATGACATCACAATACATGTAATGCAAAATTATGACATCACAATCCATGCAATGAAACATTTAATGCAAAATTATGCATACACAATTCATGCAATTCAACATTTAATGCAAAATTATGACATCACAATCCATGCAATGCAAAATGTAATCCAAAATTATGACGTCACAATACATGTAATGCAACATGTAATGCAAAATTATGACATCACAATCCATGCAATGCAACATTTAATGCAAAATTATGACATCACAATCCATGCAATGCAACATTTAATGCAAAATTATGCAATCGCAATCCATGCAATGCAACATTTAATGCAACATTATGCAATCACAATCCATGCAATGCAACATTTAATGCAAAATTGTGACATCACAATCCATGCAATGCAACATTTAATGCAAAATTATGCAATCACAATCCATGCAATTCAAAATTTAATGCAAAATCATGACATCATAATCCATGCAATGCAATATTTGATGCAAAATTATGACATCACAATCCATGCAATGCGCCATTTAATGCAAAATTATAACATCACAATACGTGCAATTCAAAATGTAATGCAAAATTATGACATCACAATCAATGCAATGCAATATTTAATGCAAAATTATTACATCACAATCCATGCAATGCAACATTTAATGCAAAATTATGCAAACACAATCCATGCAATTCAACATTTAATGCAATATTATGAAATCACAATCCATGCAATGCAACATTTAATGCAAAATTCTGACGTCACAATCCATGCAATGCAAAATTTAATGCAAAATTATGACATCACAATACATGTAATGCAACATGTAATGCAAAATTATGCAATCACAATCCATGCAATGCAACATTTAATGCAAAATTATGACATCACAATCCATGCACTGCAACATGTAATGCAAAATTATTACATCAATATACATTTAATGCAACATTTAATGCAACATTATGACATCACAATACATGTAATGCAACATGTAATGCAAAATTATGACATCACAATAAATGCAATGCAAAAATCAATGCAACATTATGCAATCACAATGCATGCAATGCAACATTTAATGCAAAATTATGCAATCACAATCCATGCAATGCAACAATTAATGCAAAATTATGCAATCACAAGCCATGCAATGCAAAATTCAATGCAAAATTATGACATCACAATCCATGCAATGCAACATTTAATGCAAAATTATGACATCACTGTCCATGCAATGCAACATTTAATGCAAAATTATGCAAACAAAATCCATGCAATTCAACATTTAATCCAAAATTATGACATCCCAATCCATGCAATGCAACATTTAATGCAACATTATGACATCACAATACATGTAATGCAACATGTAATGCAAAATTATGCAATCACAATCCATGTAATGCAACATTTAATGCAAAATTATGCAAACACAATCCATGCAATTCCACATTTAATGCAAAATTATGACATCACAATCCATGCAATGCAACAATTAATGCATAATTATGCAATCACAATCCATGCAATGCAACATATAATGAAAAAATATGACATCACAATCCATGCAATGCAACATTTAATGCAAAATTATGACATCACAATCCATGCAATGCAACATTTAATGCAAAATTATTACATCAATATACATGCAATGCAACATTTAATGCAACGTTATGACATCACAATACATGTAATGCAAAATTATGCAATCACAATCCATGCAATGCAACATTTAATGCAAAATTATGACATCACAATCCATGCAATGCAACATTTAATGCAAAATTATGACATCACAATAAATGCAATGCAAAATTCAATGCAACATTATGCAATCACAATCCATGCAATGCAACATTTAATGCAAGATTATGACATCACAATACATGCAATGCAACAGTTAATGCAAAATTATGACATCACAATCCATGCAATGTAAAATTATGACATCACAATAAATGCAATGCAAAAATCAATGCAACATTATGCAATCACAATCCATGCAATGCAACATTTAATGCAACATTATGACATCACAATACATGTAATGCAAAATTATGCAATCACAATCCATGCAATGCAACATTTAATGCAAAATTATGCAAACACAATCCATGCAATTCAACATTTAATGCAAAATTATGACATCACAATCCATGCAATGCAACATTTAATGCAAAATTATGACATCACAACCCATGCATGCAACATTTAATGCAAAATTATGCAAACAAAATCCATGCAATTCAACATTTAATCCAAAATTATGACATCACAATCCATGCAATGCAACATTTAATGCAACATTATGACATCACAATACATGTAATGCAACATGTAATGCAAAATTATGCAATCACAATCCATGCAATGCAACATGTAATGCATAATTATGACATCACAATCCATGTAATGCAACATTTAATGCAAAATTATGACATCACAATCAATGCAATGCAACATTTAATACAAAATTATGCAATCACAATAAATGCAATGCAAAAAGCAAGGCAACATTATGCAATCACAATCCATGCAATGCAACAATTAATGCAAAATTATGCAATCACAATACATGCAATGCAACGTTTAAGGCAAAAAAGACATCACAATCCATGCAATGCAAAATGCAATCTCAATCCATGCAATGTAACATTTAATGCAAAATTATGACATCACAATCCATGCAATGCAAAATGCAATGCAAAATTATGACATCACAATCCATGCAATGCAACATTTAATGCAAAATTATGCAATCACAATCCATGCAATGCAACAGTTAATGCAAAATTATGCTATCACAATCCATGCAATTCAAAATTAAATGCAAAATTATGACATCACAATCCATGCAATGCAACATATAATGCAAAATTATGACATCACAACCCATGCAATAATTAATGCATAATTATGCAATCACAATCCATGCAATGCAACATATAATGATTAAATATGACATCACAATCCATGCAATGCAACATTTAATGCAAAATTATTAAATCACAATCCATGCAATGCAACATTTAATGCAAAATTATTAAATCACAATCCATTCAATGCAACATTTAATGCATGATTATGCAAACACAATCCATGCAATGCAACATTTAATGCAAAATAATGATATCACAATCCATGCAATGCAACATTTAATGCAAAATTATGTCATCACTATCCATGCAATGCATAATTATGCTATCACAATCCATGCAATGCAGCATTTAATACAAAAATATGACATTACAATCCACGCAATGCAAAATGCAATGCAAAATGATGCAATCTAAATCCATGCAATGCACATTTAATGCAAAATTATGCAATCACAATCCCTGCAATGCAACAATAAATGCAAAATGATGCAATCACAATCCATGCAATGCAACATTTTATGCAAAATTATGACATCACAATCCATGCAATGCAAAATGCAATCACAATCCGTGCAATGCAACATTGAATGCAAAATTATAACATCACAATTCATGCAATGCAACATTTATTGCAAAAATATGACATCACAATCCATGCAATGCAACATTTAATGCAACATTATGACATCACAATACATGTAATGCAACATGTAATGCAAAATTATGCAATTACAATCCATGCAATGCAACATTTAATGCAAAATTATGCAAACACAATCCATGCAATTCAACATTTAATGCAAAATTATGACATCACAATCCATGCAATGAAACATTTAATGCAAAATTATGCAATCACAATAAATGCAATGCAAAAAGCAATGCAACATTATGCAATCACAATCCATTCAATGCAATATTGAATGCAAAATTTTAACATCACAATCCATGCAATGCAACATTTAATGCAAAATTATGCATACACAATTCATGCAATTTAACATTTAATGCAAAATTATGACATCACAATCCATGCAATGCAACATTTAATGCAACATTATGACGTCACAATCCATGCAATGCAACATTTAATGCAAAATTATGACATCACAATCCATGCAATGAAACATTTAATGCAAAATTATGCAATCACAATAAATGCAATGCAAAAAGCAATGCAACATTATGCAATCACAATCCATTCAATGCAATATTGAATGCAAAATTTTAACATCACAATCCATGCAATGCAACATTCAATGCAAAATTATGTAATCACAATCTATGCAATGCAACATTTAATGCAAAATTATGACATCACAATCCATGCAATGCAACATTTAATGCAAGATTATGACATCACAATACATGCAATGCAACAGTTAATGCAAAATTATGACATCACAATCCATGCAATGTAAAATTATGACATCACAATAAATGCAATGCAAAAATCAATGCAACATTATGCAATCACAATCCATGCAATGCAACATTTAATGCAAAATTATGACATCACAATCCATGCAATGCAACATTTAATGCAAAATTATTACATCAATATACATGCAATGCAACATTTAATGCAACATTATGACATCACAATACATGTAATGCAAAATTATGCAATTACAATCCATGCAATGCAACATTTAATGCAAAATTATGCAAACACAATCCATGCAATTCAACATTTAATGCTAAATTATGACATCACAATCCATGCAATGCAAAATTTAATTTTAAATTATGACTACAATAAATGCAATGCAAAAATCAATGCAAAATTATGCAATCACAATCCATGCAATGCAACAATTCATGCAAAATTATGCAATCACAATACATGCAATGCAACATTTAATGCAAAATTATGACATCACAATCCATGCAATGCAACAATTAATGCATAATTATGCAATCACAATCCATGCAATGCAACATATAATGAAAAAATATGACATCACAATCCATGCAATGCAACATTTAATGCAAAATTATGACATCACAATCCATGCAATGCAACATTTAATGCAAAATTATTACATCAATATCCATGCAATGCAACATTTAATGCAACATTATGACATCACAATACATGTAATGCAAAATTATGCAATCACAATCCATGCAATGCAACATTTAATGCAAAATTATGCAAACACAATCCATGCAATTCAACATTTAATGCAAAATTATGACATCACAATCCATGCAATGCAAAATTCAATGCAACATTATGCAATCACAATCCATGCAATGCAACATTTAATGCAAGATTATGACATCACAATACATGCAATGCAACAGTTAATGCAAAATTATGACATCAC
Source organism: Pseudophryne corroboree (assembly GCF_028390025.1). Lineage (NCBI taxonomy): Eukaryota > Metazoa > Chordata > Amphibia > Anura > Myobatrachidae > Pseudophryne > Pseudophryne corroboree. Next base: position 366,712,606 of record NC_086448.1, read on the forward strand.
AATCCATGCAATGTAAAATTATGACATCACAATAAATGCAATGCAAAAATCAATGCACCATTATGCAATCACAATCCATGCAATGCAACATTTAATGCAAAATGATGACATCACAATCCATGCAATGCAACAGTTAATGCAACATTATGACATCACAATCCATGCAATGCAAAATTCAATGCAAAATTATGACATCACAATCCATGCAATGCAACATTTAATGCAAAATTATGACATCACAACCCATGCATGCAACATTTAATGCAAAATTATGCAAACAACATCCATGCAATTCAACATTTAATCCAAAATTATGACATCACAATCAATGCAATGCAACATTTAATGCAAAATTATGCAATCACAATAAATGCAATGCAAAAAGCAAGGCAACATTATGAAATCACAATCCATGCAATGCATCAATTAATGCAAAATTATGCAATCACAATACATGCAATGCAACATTTAATGCAAAAAAGACATCACAATCCATGCAATGCAAAATGCAATCTCAATCCATGCAATGTAACATTTAATGCAAAATTATGACATCACAATCCATGCAATGCAAAATGCAATGCAAAATTATGACATCACAATCCATGCAATGCAACACTTAATGCAAAATTATGCAATCACAATCCATGCAATGCAACAGTTAATGCAAAATTATGCTATCACAATCCATGCAATTCAAAATTAAATGCAAAATTATGACATCACAATCCATGCAATGCAACATTATGACATCACAACCCATGCAATGCAACAATTAATGCATAATTATGCAATCACAATCCATGCAATGCAACATATAATGATTAAATATGACATCACAATCCATGCAATGCAACATTTATTGCAAAATTATTAAATCACAATCCATGCAATGCAACATTTAATGCAAAATTATTAAATCACAATCCATTCAATGCAACATTTAATGCATAATTATGCAAACACAATCCATGCAATGCAACATTTAATGCAAAATAATGATATCACAATCCATGCAATGCAACATTTAATGCAAAATTATGTCATCACTATCCATGCAATGCATAATTATGCTATCACAATCCATGCAATGCAGAATTTAATACAAAAATATGACATTACAATCCACGCAATGCAAAATGCAATGCAAAATGATGCAATCTAAATCCATGCAATGCACATTTAATGCAAAATTATGCAATCACAATCCCTGCAATGCAACAATAAATGCAAAATTATGCAATCACAATCCATGCAATGCAACATTTTATGCAAAATTATGACATCAGAACCCATGCAATGCAAAATGCAATCACAATTCATGCAATGCAACATTTATTGCAAAAATATGACATCACAATCCATGCAATGCAACATTTAATGCAACATTATGACATCACAATACATGTAATGCAACATGTAATGCAAAATTATGCAATTACAATCCATGCAATGCAACATTTAATGCAAAATTATGCAAACACAATCCATGCAATTCAACATTTAATGCAAAATTATGACATCACAATCCATGCAATGCAAAATTTAATTTTAAATTATGACTACAATAAATGCAATGCAAAAATCAATGCAAAATTATGCAATCACAATCCATGCAATGCAACAATTCATGCAAAATTATGCAATCACAATACATGCAATGCAACATTTAATGCAAAATTATGACACCACAATCCATGCAATGAAACATTTAATGCAAAATTATGCAATCACAATAAATGCAATGTAAAAAGCAATGCAACATTATGCAATCACAATCCATTCAATGCAATATTGAATGCAAAATTTTAACATCACAATCCATGCAATGCAACATTCAATGCAAAATTATGTAATCACAATCTATGCAATGCAACATTTAATGCAAAATTATGACACCACAATCCATGCAATGCAACATTTAATGCAAAATTATGCATACACAATTCATGCAATTTAACATTTAATGCAAAATTATGACATCACAATCCATGCAATGCAACATTTAATGCAAAATTATGACGTCACAATCCATGCAATGCAAAATTTAATGCAAAATTATGACATCACAATCCATGCAATGCAACATTTAATGCAAAATTATGCAATCGCAATCCATGCAATGCAACATTTAATGCAAAATTATGCAATCACAATAAATGCAATGTAAAAAGCAATGCAACATTATGCAATCACAATCCATTCAATGCAATATTGAATGCAAAATTTTAACATCACAATCCATGCAATGCAACATTCAATGCAAAATTATGTAATCACAATCTATGCAATGCAACATTTAATGCAAAATTATGACACCACAATCCATGCAATGCAACATTTAATGCAAAATAATGCATACACAATTCATGCAATTTAACATTTAATGCAAAATTATGACATCACAATCCATGCAATGCAACATTTAATGCAAAATTATGACGTCACAATCCATGCAATGCAAAATGTAATGCAAAATTATGACATCACAATCCATGCAATGCAACATTTAATGCAAAATTATGCAATAGCAATCCATGCAATGCAACATTTAATGCAACATTATGCAGTCACAATCCATGCAATGCAACATTTAATGCAAGATTGTGACATCACAATCCATGCAATGCGCCATTTAATGCAAAATTATAAAATCGCAATACATGCAATTCAAAATTTAATGCAAAATTATGACATCACAATCAATGCAATGCAATATTTAATGCAAAATTATTACATCACAATCCATGCAATGCAATATTAAATGCAATATTATGAAATCACAATCCATGCAATGCAACATTTAATGCAACATTATGACATCACAATATATGTAATGCAACATGTAATGCAAAATTATGACATCACAATAAATGCAATGCAAAAATCAATGCAACATTATGCAATCACAATGCATGCAATGCAACATTTAATGCAAAATTATGCAATCACAATCCATGCAATGCAACAATTAATGCAAAATTATGCAATCACAATCCATGCAATGCAAAATTCAATGCAAAATTATGACATCACAATCCATGCAATGCAACATTTAATGCAAAATTATGACATCACTGTCCATGCAATGCAACATTTTATGCAAAATTATGACAACACAATCCATGCAATGCATCATTATTATATCACAGTACATGTAATGCAACATGTAATGCAAAATTATGACATCACAATCCATGCAATGCAACATTTAATGCAAAATTATAACATCACAATCCATGCAATGCAACATTTAATGCAAAATTATGCAAACACAATCCATGCAATGCAACATTTAATGCACAATTATGACATCACAATCCATGCAATGCAACAATTAATGCAAAATTATGACATCACAATACATGCAATTCAAAATTGAATGCAAAATTATTACATCACAATCCATGCAATGCAACATTTAATGCAAAATTATGCAAACACAATCCATGCAATTCAACATTTAATGCAATATTATGAAATCACAATCCATGCAATGCAACATTTAATGCAAAATTATGACATCACAATATATGTAATGCAACATGTAATGCAAAATTATGACATCACAATAAATGCAATGCACAAATCAATGCAACATTATGCAATCACAATGCATGCAATGCAACATTTAATGCAAAATTATGCAATCACAATCCATGCAATGCAACAATTAATACAAAATTATGCAATCACAATCCATGCAATGCAAAATTCAATGCAAAATTATGACATCACAATCCATGCAATGCAACATTTAATGCAAAATTATGACATCACTGTCCATGCAATGCAACATTTTATGCAAAATTATGACAACACAATCCATGCAATGCAACATTATTACATCACAGTACATGTAATGCAACATGTAATGCAAAATTATGACATCACAATCCATGCAATGCAACATTTAATGCAAAATTATGCAAACAAAATCCATGCAATTCAACATTTAATCCAAAATTATGACATCACAATCCATGCAATGCAACATTTAATGCAACATTATGACATCACAATACACGTAATGCAACATGTAGTGCAAAATTATGCAATCACAATCCATGTAATGCAACATTTAATGCAAAATTATGCAAACACAATCCATGCAATTCCACATTTAATGCAAAATTATGAAATCACAATCCATGCAATGCAACAATTAATGCATAATTATGCAATCACAATCCATGCAATGCAACATATAATGAAAAAAATATGACATCACAATCCATGCAATGCAACATTTAATGCAAAATTATGACATCACAATCCATGCAATGCAACATTTAATGCAAAATTATTACATCAATATCCATGCAATGCAACATTTAATGCAACATTATGACATCACAATACATGTAATGCAAAATTATGCAATCACAATCCATGCAATGCAACATTTAATGCAAAATTATGCAAACACAATCCATGCAATTCAACATTTAATGCAAAATTATGACATCACAATCCATGCAATGCAACATTTAATGCAAAATTATGACATCACAATAAATGCAATGCAAAATTCAATGCAACATTATGCAATCACAATCCATGCAATGCAACATTTAATGCAAGATTATGACATCACAATACATGCAATGCAACAGTTAATGCAAAATTATGACATCACAATCCATGCAATGTAAAATTATGACATCACAATAAATGCAATGCAAAAATCAATGCACCATTATGCAATCACAATCCATGCAATGCAAAATTCAATGTAAAATTATGACATCACAATCCATGCAATGCAACATTTAATGCAAAATTATGACATCACAACCCATGCATGCAACATTTAATGCAAAATTATGCAAACAACATCCATGCAATTCAACATTTAATCCAAAATTATGACATCACAATCAATGCAATGCAACATTTAATGCAAAATTATGCAATCACAATAAATGCAATGCAAAAAGCAAGGCAACATTATGCAATCACAATCCATGCAATGCAACAATTAATGCAAAATTATGCAATCACAATACATGCAATGCAACATTTAATGCAAAAAAGACATCACAATCCATGCAATGCAAAATGCAATCTCAATCCATGCAATGTAACATTTAATGCAAAATTATGACATCACAATCCATGCAATGCAAAATGCAATGCAAAATTATGACATCACAATCCATGCAATGCAACATTTAATGCAAAATTATGCAATCACAATCCATGCAATGCAACAGTTAATGCAAAATTATGCTATCACAATCCATGCAATTCAAAATTAAATGCAAAATTATGACATCACAATCTATGCAATGCAACATTATGACATCACAACCCATGCAATGCAACAATTAATGCATAATTATGCAATCACAATCCATGCAATGCAACATATAATGATTAAATATGACATCACAATCCATGCAATGCAACATTTATTGCAAAATTATTAAATCACAATCCATGCAATGCAACATTTAATGCAAAATTATTAAATCACAATCCATTCAATGCAACATTTAATGCATAATTATGCAAACACAATCCATGCAATGCAACATTTAATGCAAAATAATGATATCACAATCCATGCAATGCAACATTTAATGCAAAATTATGTCATCACTATCCATGCAATGCATAATTATGCTATCACAATCCATGCAATGCAGAATTTAATACAAAAATATGACATTACAATCCACGCAATGCAAAATGCAATGCAAAATGATGCAATCTAAATCCATGCAATGCACATTTAATGCTAAATTATGCAATCACAATCCCTGCAATGCAACAATAAATGCAAAATTATGCAATCACAATCCATGCAATGCAACATTTTATGCAAAATTATGACATCACAATCCATGCAATGCAAAATGCAATCACAATCCGTGCAATGCAACATTGAATGCAAAATTATAACATCACAATCCATGCAATGCAACATTTAATGCAACATTATGACATCACAATACATGTAATGCAACATGTAATGCAAAATTATGCAATTACAATCCATGCAATGCAACATTTAATGCAAAATTATGCAAACACAATCCATGCAATTCAACATTTAATGCAAAATTATGACATCACAATCCATGCAATGCAAAATTTAATTTTAAATTATGACTACAATAAATGCAATGCAAAAATCAATGCAAAATTATGCAATCACAATCCATGCAATGCAACAATTCATGCAAAATTATGCAATCACAATACATGCAATGCAACATTTAATGCAAAATTATGACATCACAATCCATGCAATGAAACATTTAATGCAAAATTATGCAATCACAATAAATGCAATGTAAAAAGCAATGCAACATTATGCAATCACAATCCATTCAATGCAATATTGAATGCAAAATTTTAACATCACAATCCATGCAATGCAACATTCAATGCAAAATTATGTAATCACAATCTATGCAATGCAACATTTAATGCAAAATTATGACACCACAATCCATGCAATGCAACATTTAATGCAAAATTATGCATACACAATTCATGCAATTTAACATTTAATGCAAAATTATGACATCACAATCCATGCAATGCAACATTTAATGCAAAATTATGACGTCACAATCCATGCAATGCAACATTTAATGCAAAATTATGCAATCGCAATCCATGCAATGCAACATTTAATGCAAAATTATGCAATCACAATAAATGCAATGTAAAAAGCAATGCAACATTATGCAATCACAATCCATTCAATGCAATATTGAATGCAAAATTTTAACATCACAATCCATGCAATGCAACATTCAATGCAAAATTATGTAATCACAATCTATGCAATGCAACATTTAATGCAAAATTATGACACCACAATCCATGCAATGCAACATTTAATGCAAAATAATGCATACACAATTCATGCAATTTAACATTTAATGCAAAATTATGACATCACAATCCATGCAATGCAACATTTAATGCAAAATTATGACGTCACAATCCATGCAATGCAAAATGTAATGCAAAATTATGACATCACAATCCATGCAATGCAACATTTAATGCAAAATTATGCAATAGCAATCCATGCAATGCAACATTATGCAGTCACAATCCATGCAATGCAACATTTAATGCAAGATTGTGACATCACAATCCATGCAATGCGCCATTTAATGCAAAATTATAAAATCGCAATACATGCAATTCAAAATTTAATGCAAAATTATGACATCACAATCAATGCAATGCAATATTTAATGCAAAATTATTACATCACAATCCATGCAATGCAATATTAAATGCAATATTATGAAATCACAATCCATGCAATGCAACATTTAATGCAACATTATGACATCACAATATATGTAATGCAACATGTAATGCAAAATTATGACATCACAATAAATGCAATGCAAAAATCAATGCAACATTATGCAATCACAATGCATGCAATGCAACATTTAATGCAAAATTATGCAATCACAATCCATGCAATGCAACAATTAATGCAAAATTATGCAATCACAATCCATGCAATGCAAAATTCAATGCAAAATTATGACATCACAATCCATGCAATGCAACATTTAATGCAAAATTATGACATCACTGTCCATGCAATGCAACATTTTATGCAAAATTATGACAACACAATCCATGCAATGCATCATTATTATATCACAGTACATGTAATGCAACATGTAATGCAAAATTATGACATCACAATCCATGCAATGCAACATTTAATGCAAAATTATAACATCACAATCCATGCAATGCAACATTTAATGCAAAATTATGCAAACACAATCCATGCAATGCAACATTTAATGCACAATTATGACATCACAATCCATGCAATGCAACAATTAATGCAAAATTATGACATCACAATACATGCAATTCAAAATTGAATGCAAAATTATTACATCACAATCCATGCAATGCAACATTTAATGCAAAATTATGCAAACACAATCCATGCAATTCAACATTTAATGCAATATTATGAAATCACAATCCATGCAATGCAACATTTAATGCAAAATTATGACATCACAATATATGTAATGCAACATGTAATGCAAAATTATGACATCACAATAAATGCAATGCACAAATCAATGCAACATTATGCAATCACAATGCATGCAATGCAACATTTAATGCAAAATTATGCAATCACAATCCATGCAATGCAACAATTAATACAAAATTATGCAATCACAATCCATGCAATGCAAAATTCAATGCAAAATTATGACATCACAATCCATGCAATGCAACATTTAATGCAAAATTATGACATCACTGTCCATGCAATGCAACATTTTATGCAAAATTATGACAACACAATCCATGCAATGCAACATTATTACATCACAGTACATGTAATGCAACATGTAATGCAAAATTATGACATCACAATCCATGCAATGCAACATTTAATGCAAAATTATGCAAACAAAATCCATGCAATTCAACATTTAATCCAAAATTATGACATCACAATCCATGCAATGCAACATTTAATGCAACATTATGACATCACAATACACGTAATGCAACATGTAGTGCAAAATTATGCAATCACAATCCATGTAATGCAACATTTAATGCAAAATTATGCAAACACAATCCATGCAATTCCACATTTAATGCAAAATTATGAAATCACAATCCATGCAATGCAACAATTAATGCATAATTATGCAATCACAATCCATGCAATGCAACATATAATGAAAAAAATATGACATCACAATCCATGCAATGCAACATTTAATGCAAAATTATGACATCACAATCCATGCAATGCAACATTTAATGCAAAATTATTACATCAATATCCATGCAATGCAACATTTAATGCAACATTATGACATCACAATACATGTAATGCAAAATTATGCAATCACAATCCATGCAATGCAACATTTAATGCAAAATTATGCAAACACAATCCATGCAATTCAACATTTAATGCAAAATTATGACATCACAATCCATGCAATGCAACATTTAATGCAAAATTATGACATCACAATAAATGCAATGCAAAATTCAATGCAACATTATGCAATCACAATCCATGCAATGCAACATTTAATGCAAGATTATGACATCACAATCCATGCAATGCAACATTTAATGCAAAATTATGACATCACAACCCATGCATGCAACATTTAATGCAAAATTATGCAAACAACATCCATGCAATTCAACATTTAATCCAAAATTATGACATCACAATCAATGCAATGCAACATTTAATGCAAAATTATGCAATCACAATAAATGCAATGCAAAAAGCAAGGCAACATTATGCAATCACAATCCATGCAATGCAACAATTAATGCAAAATTATGCAATCACAATACATGCAATGCAACATTTAATGCAAAAAAGACATCACAATCCATGCAATGCAAAATGCAATCTCAATCCATGCAATGTAACATTTAATGCAAAATTATGACATCACAATCCATGCAATGCAAAATGCAATGCAAAATTATGACATCACAATCCATGCAATGCAACATTTAATGCAAAATTATGCAATCACAATCCATGCAATGCAACAGTTAATGCAAAATTATGCTATCACAATCCATGCAATTCAAAATTAAATGCAAAATTATGACATCACAATCTATGCAATGCAACATTATGACATCACAACCCATGCAATGCAACAATTAATGCATAATTATGCAATCACAATCCATGCAATGCAACATATAATGATTAAATATGACATCACAATCCATGCAATGCAACATTTATTGCAAAATTATTAAATCACAATCCATGCAATGCAACATTTAATGCAAAATTATTAAATCACAATCCATTCAATGCAACATTTAATGCATAATTATGCAAACACAATCCATGCAATGCAACATTTAATGCAAAATAATGATATCACAATCCATGCAATGCAACATTTAATGCAAAATTATGTCATCACTATCCATGCAATGCATAATTATGCTATCACAATCCATGCAATGCAGAATTTAATACAAAAATATGACATTACAATCCACGCAATGCAAAATGCAATGCAAAATGATGCAATCTAAATCCATGCAATGCACATTTAATGCTAAATTATGCAATCACAATCCCTGCAATGCAACAATAAATGCAAAATTATGCAATCACAATCCATGCAATGCAACATTTTATGCAAAATTATGACATCACAATCCATGCAATGCAAAATGCAATCACAATCCGTGCAATGCAACATTGAATGCAAAATTATAACATCACAATCCATGCAATGCAACATTTAATGCAACATTATGACATCACAATACATGTAATGCAACATGTAATGCAAAATTATGCAATTACAATCCATGCAATGCAACATTTAATGCAAAATTATGCAAACACAATCCATGCAATTCAACATTTAATGCAAAATTATGACATCACAATCCATGCAATGCAAAATTTAATTTTAAATTATGACTACAATAAATGCAATGCAAAAATCAATGCAAAATTATGCAATCACAATCCATGCAATGCAACAATTCATGCAAAATTATGCAATCACAATACATGCAATGCAACATTTAATGCAAAATTATGACATCACAATCCATGCAATGAAACATTTAATGCAAAATTATGCAATCACAATAAATGCAATGTAAAAAGCAATGCAACATTATGCAATCACAATCCATTCAATGCAATATTGAATGCAAAATTTTAACATCACAATCCATGCAATGCAACATTCAATGCAAAATTATGTAATCACAATCTATGCAATGCAACATTTAATGCAAAATTATGACACCACAATCCATGCAATGCAACATTTAATGCAAAATTATGCATACACAATTCATGCAATTTAACATTTAATGCAAAATTATGACATCACAATCCATGCAATGCAACAATTCATGCAAAATTATGCAATCACAATACATGCAATGCAACATTTAATGCAAAATTATGACACCACAATCCATGCAATGAAACATTTAATGCAAAATTATGCAATCACAATAAATGCAATGTAAAAAGCAATGCAACATTATGCAATCACAATCCATTCAATGCAATATTGAATGCAAAATTTTAACATCACAATCCATGCAATGCAACATTCAATGCAAAATTATGTAATCACAATCTATGCAATGCAACATTTAATGCAAAATTATGACACCACAATCCATGCAATGCAACATTTAATGCAAAATTATGCATACACAATTCATGCAATTTAACATTTAATGCAAAATTATGACATCACAATCCATGCAATGCAACATTTAATGCAAAATTATGACGTCACAATCCATGCAATGCAAAATTTAATGCAAAATTATGACATCACAATCCATGCAATGCAACATTTAATGCAAAATTATGCAATCGCAATCCATGCAATGCAACATTTAATGCAAAATTATGCAATCACAATAAATGCAATGTAAAAAGCAATGCAACATTATGCAATCACAATCCATTCAATGCAATATTGAATGCAAAATTTTAACATCACAATCCATGCAATGCAACATTCAATGCAAAATTATGTAATCACAATCTATGCAATGCAACATTTAATGCAAAATTATGACACCACAATCCATGCAATGCAACATTTAATGCAAAATAATGCATACACAATTCATGCAATTTAACATTTAATGCAAAATTATGACATCACAATCCATGCAATGCAACATTTAATGCAAAATTATGACGTCACAATCCATGCAATGCAAAATGTAATGCAAAATTATGACATCACAATCCATGCAATGCAACATTTAATGCAAAATTATGCAATAGCAATCCATGCAATGCAACATTTAATGCAACATTATGCAGTCACAATCCATGCAATGCAACATTTAATGCAAGATTGTGACATCACAATCCATGCAATGCGCCATTTAATGCAAAATTATAAAATCGCAATACATGCAATTCAAAATTTAATGCAAAATTATGACATCACAATCAATGCAATGCAATATTTAATGCAAAATTATTACATCACAATCCATGCAATGCAATATTAAATGCAATATTATGAAATCACAATCCATGCAATGCAACATTTAATGCAACATTATGACATCACAATATATGTAATGCAACATGTAATGCAAAATTATGACATCACAATAAATGCAATGCAAAAATCAATGCAACATTATGCAATCACAATGCATGCAATGCAACATTTAATGCAAAATTATGCAATCACAATCCATGCAATGCAACAATTAATGCAAAATTATGCAATCACAATCCATGCAATGCAAAATTCAATGCAAAATTATGACATCACAATCCATGCAATGCAACATTTAATGCAAAATTATGACATCACTGTCCATGCAATGCAACATTTTATGCAAAATTATGACAACACAATCCATGCAATGCATCATTATTATATCACAGTACATGTAATGCAACATGTAATGCAAAATTATGACATCACAATCCATGCAATGCAACATTTAATGCACAATTATAACATCACAATCCATGCAATGCAACATTTAATGCAAAATTATGCAAACACAATCCATGCAATGCAACATTTAATGCACAATTATGACATCACAATCCATGCAATGCAACAATTAATGCAAAATTATGACATCACAATACATGCAATTCAAAATTGAATGCAAAATTATTACATCACAATCCATGCAATGCAACATTTAATGCAAAATTATGCAAACACAATCCATGCAATTCAACATTTAATGCAATATTATGAAATCACAATCCATGCAATGCAACATTTAATGCAAAATTATGACATCACAATATATGTAATGCAACATGTAATGCAAAATTATGACATCACAATAAATGCAATGCACAAATCAATGCAACATTATGCAATCACAATGCATGCAATGCAACATTTAATGCAAAATTATGCAATCACAATCCATGCAATGCAACAATTAATACAAAATTATGCAATCACAATCCATGCAATGCAAAATTCAATGCAAAATTATGACATCACAATCCATGCAATGCAACATTTAATGCAAAATTATGACATCACTGTCCATGCAATGCAACATTATTACATCACAGTACATGTAATGCAACATGTAATGCAAAATTATGACATCACAATCCATGCAATGCAACATTTAATGCAAAATTATGCAAACAAAATCCATGCAATTCAACATTTAATCCAAAATTATGACATCACAATCCATGCAATGCAACATTTAATGCAACATTATGACATCACAATACATGTAATGCAACATGTAGTGCAAAATTATGCAATCACAATCCATGTAATGCAACATTTAATGCAAAATTATGCAAACACAATCCATGCAATTCCACATTTAATGCAAAATTATGAAATCACAATCCATGCAATGCAACAATTAATGCATAATTATGCAATCACAATCCATGCAATGCAACATATAATGAAAAAATATGACATCACAATCCATGCAATGCAACATTTAATGCAAAAGTATGACATCACAATCCATGCAATGCAACATTTAATGCAAAATTATTACATCAATATCCATGCAATGCAACATTTAATGCAACATTATGACATCACAATACATGTAATGCAAAATTATGCAATCACAATCCATGCAATGCAACATTTAATGCAAAATTATGCAAACACAATCCATGCAATTCAACATTTAATGCAAAATTATGACATCACAATCCATGCAATGCAACATTTAATGCAAAATTATGACATCACAATAAATGCAATGCAAAATTCAATGCAACATTATGCAATCACAATCCATGCAATGCAACATTTAATGCAAAATGATGACATCACAATCCATGCAATGCAACAGTTAATGCAACATTATGACATCACAATCCATGCAATGCAAAATTCAATGTAAAATTATGACATCACAATCCATGCAATGCAACATTTAATGCAAAATTATGACATCACAACCCATGCATGCAACATTTAAAGCAAAATTATGCAAACAACATCCATGCAATTCAACATTTAATCCAAAATTATGACATCACAATCAATGCAATGCAACATTTAATGCAAAATTATGCAATCACAATAAATGCAATGCAAAAAGCAAGGCAACATTATGCAATCACAATCCATGCAATGCAACAATTAATGCAAAATTATGCAATCACAATACATGCAATGCAACATTTAATGCAAAAAAGACATCACAATCCATGCAATGCAAAATGCAATCTCAATCCATGCAATGTAACATTTAATGCAAAATTATGACATCACAATCCATGCAATGCAAAATGCAATGCAAAATTATGACATCACAATCCATGCAATGCAACATTTAATGCAAAATTATGCAATCACAATCCATGCAATGCAACAGTTAATGCAAAATTATGCTATCACAATCCATGCAATTCAAAATTAAATGCAAAATTATGACATCACAATCCATGCAATGCAACATTATGACATCACAACCCATGCAATGCAACAATTAATGCATAATTATGCAATCACAATCCATGCAATGCAACATATAATGATTAAATATGACATCACAATCCATGCAATGCAACATTTATTGCAAAATTATTAAATCACAATCCATGCAATGCAACATTTAATGCAAAATTATTAAATCACAATCCATTCAATGCAACATTTAATGCATAATTTTGCAAACACAATCCATGCAATGCAACATTTAATGCAAAATAATGATATCACAATCCATGCAATGCAACATTTAATGCAAAATTATGTCATCACTATCCATGCAATGCATAATTATGCTATCACAATCCATGCAATGCAGAATTTAATACAAAAATATGACATTACAATCCACGCAATGCAAAATGCAATGCAAAATGATGCAATCTAAATCCATGCAATGCACATTTAATGCAAAATTATGCAATCACAATCCCTGCAATGCAACAATAAATGCAAAATTATGCAATCACAATCCATGCAATGCAACATTTTATGCAAAATTATGACATCACAATCCATGCAATGCAAAATGCAATCACAATCCGTGCAATGCAACATTGAATGCAAAATTATAACATCACAATCCATGCAATGCAACATTTAATGCAACATTATGACATCACAATACATGTAATGCAACATGTAATGCAAAATTATGCAATTACAATCCATGCAATGCAACATTTAATGCAAAATTATGCAAACACAATCCATGCAATTCAACATTTAATGCAAAATTATGACATCACAATCCATGCAATGCAAAATTTAATTTTAAATTATGACTACAATAAATGCAATGCAAAAATCAATGCAAAATTATGCAATCACAATCCATGCAATGCAACTATTCATGCAAAATTATGCAATCACAATACATGCAATGCAACATTTAATGCAAAATTATGACATCACAATCCATGCAATGCATAATTATGCTATCACAATCCATGCAATGCAGAATTTAATACAAAAATATGACATTACAATCCACGCAATGCAAAATGCAATGCAAAATGATGCAATCTAAATCCATGCAATGCACATTTAATGCAAAATTATGCAATCACAATCCATGCAATGCAACAATAAATGCAAAATTATGCAATCACAATCCATGCAATGCAACATTTTATGCAAAATTATGACACCACAATCCATGCAATGCAACATTTAATGCAAAATTATGCATACACAATTCATGCAATTTAACATTTAATGCAAAATTATGACATCACAATCCATGCAATGCAACATTTAATGCAAAATTATGACGTCACAATCCATGCAATGCAAAATTTAATGCAAAATTATGACATCACAATCCATGCAATGCAACATTTAATGCAAAATTATGCAATCGCAATCCATGCAATGCAACATTTAATGCAAAATTATGCAATCACAATAAATGCAATGTAAAAAGCAATGCAACATTATGCAATCACAATCCATTCAATGCAATATTGAATGCAAAATTTTAACATCACAATCCATGCAATGCAACATTCAATGCAAAATTATGTAATCACAATCTATGCAATGCAACATTTAATGCAAAATTATGACACCACAATCCATGCAATGCAACATTTAATGCAAAATAATGCAAACACAATTCATGCAATTTAACATTTAATGCAAAATTATGACATCACAATCCATGCAATGCAACATTTAATGCAAAATTATGACATCACAATCCATGCAATGCAAAATGTAATGCAAAATTATGACATCACAATCCATGCAATGCAACATTTAATGCAAAATTATGCAATAGCAATCCATGCAATGCAACATTTAATGCAACATTATGCAGTTACAATCCATGCAATGCAACATTTAATGCAAAATTGTGACATCACAATCCATGCAATGCGCCATTTAATGCAAAATTATAATATCGCAATACATGCAATTCAAAATTTAATGCAAAATTATGACATCACAATCAATGCAATGCAATATTTAATGCAAAAGTATTACATCACAATCCATGCAATGCAACATTTAATGCAATATTATGAAATCACAATATATGTAATGCAACATGTAATGCGAAATTATGACATCACAATAAATGCAATGCAAAAATCAATGCAACATTATGCAATCACAATGCATGCAATGCAACATTTAATGCAAAATTATGCACTCACAATCCATGCAAAGCAACAATTAATGCAAAATTATGCAATCACAATCCATGCAATGCAACATTTAATGCAAAATTATGACATCACTGTCCATGCAATGCAACATTTTATGCAAAATTATGACAACACAATCCATGCAATGCAACATTATTACATCACAATACATGTAATGCAACATGTAATGCAAAATTATGACATCACAATCCATGCAATGCAACATTTAATGCAAAATTATAACATCACAATCCATGCAATGCAACATTTAATGCAAAATTATGCAAACACAATCCAAGCAATGCATCATTTAATGCACAATTATGACATCACAATCCATGCAATGCAACAATTAATGCAAAATTATGACATCACAATACGTGCAATTCAAAATTGAATGCAAAATTATTACATCACAATCCATGCAATGCAACATTTAATGCAAAATTATGCAAACACAATCCATGCAATTCAACATTTAATGCAATATTATGAAATCACAATCCATGCAATGCAACATTTAATGCAAAATTATGACATCACAATATATGTAATGCAACATGTAATGCAAAATTATGACATCACAATAAATGCAATGCACAAATCAATGCAACATTATGCAATCACAATGCATGCAATGCAACATTTAATGCAAAATTATGCAATCACAATCCATGCAATGCAACAATTAATACAAAATTATGCAATCACAATCCATGCAATGCAAAATTCAATGCAAAATTATGACATCACAATCCATGCAATGCAACATTTAATGCAAAATTATGACATCACTGTCCATGCAATGCAACATTTTATGCAAAATTATGACAACACAATCCATGCAATGCAACATTATTATATCACAGTACATGTAATGCAACATGTAATGCAAAATTATGCAAACACAATCCATGCAATTCCACATTTAATGCAAAATTATGAAATCACAATCCATGCAATGCAACAATTAATGCATAATTATGCAATCACAATCCATGCAATGCAACATATAATGAAAAAATATGACATCACAATCCATGCAATGCAACATTTAATGCAAAATTATGACAACACAATCCATGCAATGCAACATTTAATGCAAAATTATTACATCAATATCCATGCAATGCAACATTTAATGCAACATTATGACATCACAATACATGTAATGCAAAATTATGCAATCACAATCCATGCAATTCAACATTTAATGCAATATTATGAAATCACAATCCATGCAATGCAACATTTAATGCAAAATTCTGACGTCACAATCCATGCAATGCAAAATTTAATGCAAAATTATGACATCACAATACATGTAATGCAACATTTAATGCAACATTATGACATCACAATACATGTAATGCAACATGTAATGCAAAATTATGACATCACAATAAATGCAATGCAAAAATCAATGCAACATTATGCAATCACAATGCATGCAATGCAACATTTAATGCAAAATTATGCAATCACAATCCATGCAATGCAACAATTAATGCAAAATTATGCAATCACAAGCCATGCAATGCAAAATTCAATGCAAAATTATGACATCACAATCCATGCAATGCAACATTTAATGCAAAATTATGACATCACTGTCCATGCAATGCAACATTTTATGCAAAATTATGACAACACAATCCATGCAATGCAACATTATTACATCACAATACATGTAATGCAAAATTATGACATCACAATCCATGCAATGCAACATTTAATGCAAAATTATGACATAACTGTCCATGCAATGCAACATTTTATGCAAAATTATGACAACACAATCCATGCAATGCAACATTATTACATCACAATACATGTAATGCAACATGTAATGCAAAATTATGCAATCACAATCCATGTAATGCAACATTTAATGCAAAATTATGCAAACACAATCCATGCAATTCCACATTTAATGCAAAATTATGACATCACAATCCATGCAATGCAACAATTAATGCATAATTATGCAATCACAATCCATGCAATGCAACATATAATGAAAAAATATGACATCACAATCCATGCAATGCAACATTTAATGCAAAATTATGACATCACAATCCGTGCAATGCAACATTTAATGCAAAATTATTACATCAATATACATGCAATGCAACATTTAATGCAACGTTATGACATCACAATACATGTAATGCAAAATTATGCAATCACAATCCATGCAATGCAACATTTAATGCAAAATTATGACATCACAATCCATGCAATGCAACATTTAATGCAAAATTATGACATCACAATAAATGCAATGCAAAATTCAATGCAACATTATGCAATCACAATCCATGCAATGCAACATTTAATGCAAGATTATGACATCACAATACATGCAATGCAACAGTTAATGCAAAATTATGACATCACAATCCATGCAATGCAACATTTAATGCAAAATTATGACATCACAATAAATGCAATGCAAAATTCAATGCAACATTATGCAATCACAATCCATGCAATGCAACATTTAATGCAACATTATGACATCACAATACATGTAATGCAAAATTATGCAATCACAATCCATGCAATGCAACATTTAATGCAAAATTATGCAAACACAATCCATGCAATTCAACATTTAATGCAAAATTATGACATCACAATCCATGCAATGCAACATTTAATGCAAAATTATGACATCACAACCCATGCATGCAACATTTAATGCAAAATTATGCAAACAAAATCCATGCAATTCAACATTTAATCCAAAATTATGACATCACAATCCATGCAATGCAACATTTAATGCAACATTATGACATCACAATACATGTAATGCAACATGTAATGCAAAATTATGCAATCACAATCCATGCAATGCAACATGTAATGCATAATTATGACATCACAATCCATGTAATGCAACATTTAATGCAAAATTATGACATCACAATCAATGCAATGCAACATTTAATACAAAATTATGCAATCACAATAAATGCAATGCAAAAAGCAATGCAACATTATGCAATCACAATCCATTCAATGCAATATTGAATGCAAAATGTTAACATCACAATCCATGCAATGCAACATTCAATGCAAAATTATGTAATCACAATCTATGCAATGTAACGTTTAATGCAAAAAAGACATCACAATCCATGCAATGCAAAATGCAATCTCAATCCATGCAATGTAACATTTAATGCAAAATTATGACATCACAATCCATGCAATGCAAAATGCAATGCAAAATTATGACATCACAATCCATGCAATGCAACATTTAATGCAAAATTATGCAATCACAATCCATGCAATGCAACAGTTAATGCAAAATTATGCTATCACAATCCATGCAATTTAAAATTAAATGCAAAATTATGACATCACAATCCATGCAATGCAACATATAATGCAAAATTATGACATCACAACCCATGCAATAATTAATGCATAATTATGCAATCACAATCCATGCAATGCAACATATAATGATTAAATATGACATCACAATCCATGCAATGCAACATTTAATGCAAAATTATTAAATCACAATCCATGCAATGCAACATTTAATGCAAAATTATTAAATCACAATCCATTCAATGCAACATTTAATGCATAATTATGCAAACACAATACATGCAATGCAACATTTAATGCAAAATAATGATATCACAATCCATGCAATGCAACATTTAATGCAAAATTATGTCATCACTATCCATGCAATGCATAATTATGCTATCACAATCCATGCAATGCAGCATTTAATACAAAAATATGACATTACAATCCACGCAATGCAAAATGCAATGCAAAATGATGCAATCTAAATCCATGCAATGCACATTTAATGCAAAATTATGCAATCACAATCCCTGCAATGCAACAATAAATGCAAAATTATGCAATCACAATCCATGCAATGCAACATTTTATGCAAAATTATGACATCACAATCCATGCAATGCAAAATGCAATCACAATCCGTGCAATGCAACATTGAATGCAAAATTATAACATCACAATTCATGCAATGCAACATTTATTGCAAAAATATGACATCACAATCCATGCAATGCAACATTTAATGCAACATTATGACATCACAATACATGTAATGCAACATGTAATGCAAAATTATGCAATTACAATCCATGCAATGCAACATTTAATGCAAAATTATGCAAACACAATCCATGCAATTCAACATTTAATGCAAAATTATGACATCACAATCCATGCAATGAAACATTTAATGCAAAATTATGCAATCACAATAAATGCAATGCAACAGTTAATGCAAAATTATGCTATCACAATCCATGCAATTTAAAATTAAATGCAAAATTATGACATCACAATCCATGCAATGCAACATATAATGCAAAATTATGACATCACAACCCATGCAATAATTAATGCATAATTATGCAATCACAATCCATGCAATGCAACATATAATGATTAAATATGACATCACAATCCATGCAATGCAACATTTAATGCAAAATTATTAAATCACAATCCATGCAATGCAACATTTAATGCAAAATTATTAAATCACAATCCATTCAATGCAACATTTAATGCATAATTATGCAAACACAATCCATGCAATGCAACATTTAATGCAAAATAATGATATCACAATCCATGCAATGCAACATTTAATGCAAAATTATGTCATCACTATCCATGCAATGCATAATTATGCTATCACAATCCATGCAATGCAGCATTTAATACAAAAATATGACATTACAATCCACGCAATGCAAAATGCAATGCAAAATGATGCAATCTAAATCCATGCAATGCACATTTAATGCAAAATTATGCAATCACAATCCCTGCAATGCAACAATAAATGCAAAATTATGCAATCACAATCCATGCAATGCAACATTTTATGCAAAATTATGACATCACAATCCATGCAATGCAAAATGCAATCACAATCCGTGCAATGCAACATTGAATGCAAAATTATAACATCACAATTCATGCAATGCAACATTTATTGCAAAAATATGACATCACAATCCATGCAATGCAACATTTAATGCAACATTATGACATCACAATACATGTAATGCAACATGTAATGCAAAATTATGCAATTACAATCCATGCAATGCAACATTTAATGCAAAATTATGCAAACACAATCCATGCAATTCAACATTTAATGCAAAATTATGACATCACAATCCATGCAATGAAACATTTAATGCAAAATTATGCAATCACAATAAATGCAATGCAAAAAGCAATGCAACATTATGCAATCACAATCCATTCAATGCAATATTGAATGCAAAATTTTAACATCACAATCCATGCAATGCAACATTCAATGCAAAATTATGTAATCACAATCTATGCAATGCAACATTTAATGCAAAATTATGACATCACAATCCATGCAATGCAACATTTAATGCAAGATTATGACATCACAATACATGCAATGCAACAGTTAATGCAAAATTATGACATCACAATCCATGCAATGTAAAATTATGACATCACAATAAATGCAATGCAAAAATCAATGCAACATTATGCAATCACAATCCATGCAATGCAACAATTCATGCAAAATTATGCAATCACAATACATGCAATGCAACATTTAATGCAAAATTATGACATCACAATCCATGCAATGCAAAATGCAATCACAATCCGTGCAATGCAACATTGAATGCAAAATTATAACATCACAATCCATGCAATGCGCCATTTAATGCAAAATTATAACATCACAATCCATGCAATGCAACATTTAATGCAAAATTATTACATCAATATACATGCAATGCAACATTTAATGCAACATTATGACATCACAATACATGTAATGCAAAATTATGCAATTACAATCCATGCAATGCAACATTTAATGCAAAATTATGCAAACACAATCCATGCAATTCAACATTTAATGCAAAATTATGACATCACAATCCATGCAATGCAAAATTTAAT
Organism: Pseudophryne corroboree; assembly: GCF_028390025.1. Classification (NCBI taxonomy): domain Eukaryota; kingdom Metazoa; phylum Chordata; class Amphibia; order Anura; family Myobatrachidae; genus Pseudophryne; species Pseudophryne corroboree. The sequence goes on from NC_086448.1 coordinate 366,735,242, forward strand.
TTTAAATTATGACTACAATAAATGCAATGCAAAAATCAATGCAAAATTATGCAATCACAATCCATGCAATGCAACAATTCATGCAAAATTATGCAATCACAATACATGCAATGCAACATTTAATGCAAAATTATGACATCACAATCCATGCAATGCAAAATGCAATCACAATCCGTGCAATGCAACATTGAATGCAAAATTATAACATCACAATCCATGCAATGCGCCATTTAATGCAAAATTATAACATCACAATCCATGCAATGCAACATTTAATGCAAAATTATGCAAACACAATCCATGCAATGCAACATTTAATGCAAAATTATGACATCACAATCCATGCACTGCAACATTTAATGCAAAATTATGACATCACAATACGTGCAATTCAAAATTGAATGCAAAATTATTACATCACAATCCATGCAATGCAACATTTAATGCAAAATTATGCAAACACAATCCATGCAATTCAACATTTAATGCAATATTATGAAATCACAATCCATGCAATGCAACATTTAATGCAAAATTATGACATCACAATATATGTAATGCAACATGTAATGCAAAATTATGACATCACAATAAATGCACTGCAAAAATCAATGCAAAATTATGCAATCACAATGCATGCAATGCAACATTTAATGCAAAATTATGCAATCACAATCCATGCAATGCAACAATTAATACAAAATTATGCAATCACAATCCATGCAATGCAAAATTCAATGCAAAATTATGACATCACAATCCATGCAATGCAACATTTAATGCAAAATTATGACATCACTGTCCATGCAATGCAACATTTTATGCAAAATTATGACAACACAATCCATGCAATGCAACATTTAATGCAAAATTATGCAAACAAAATCCATGCAATTCAACATTTAATCCAAAATTATGACATCACAATCCATGCAATGCAACATTTAATGCAACATTATGACATCACAATACATGTAATGCAACATGTAGTGCAAAATTATGCAATCACAATCCATGTAATGCAACATTTAATGCAAAATTATGCAAACACAATCCATGCAATTCCACATTTAATGCAAAATTATGAAATCACAATCCATGCAATGCAACAATTAATGCATAATTATGCAATCACAATCCATGCAATGCAACATATAATGAAAAAATATGACATCACAATCCATGCAATGCAACATTTAATGCAAAATTATGACATCACAATCCATGCAATGCAACATTTAATGCAAAATTATTACATCAATATCCATGCAATGCAACATTTAATGCAACATTATGACATCACAATACATGTAATGCAACATTATGACATCACAACCCATGCAATGCAACAATTAATGCATAATTATGCAATCACAATCCATGCAATGCAACATATAATGATTAAATATGACATCACAATCCATGCAATGCAACATTTATTGCAAAATTATTAAATCACAATCCATGCAATGCAACATTTAATGCAAAATTATTAAATCACAATCCATTCAATGCAACATTTAATGCATAATTATGCAAACACAATCCATGCAATGCAACATTTAATGCAAAATAATGATATCACAATCCATGCAATGCAACATTTAATGCAAAATTATGTCATCACTATCCATGCAATGCATAATTATGCTATCACAATCCATGCAATGCAGAATTTAATACAAAAATATGACATTACAATCCACGCAATGCAAAATGCAATGCAAAATGATGCAATCTAAATCCATGCAATGCACATTTAATGCAAAATTATGCAATCACAATCCCTGCAATGCAACAATAAATGCAAAATTATGCAATCACAATCCATGCAATGCAACATTTTATGCAAAATTATGACATCAGAATCCATGCAATGCAAAATGCAATCACAATCCGTGCAATGCAACATTGAATGCAAAATTATAACATCACAATTCATGCAATGCAACATTTATTGCAAAAATATGACATCACAATCCATGCAATGCAACATTTAATGCAACATTATGACATCACAATACATGTAATGCAACATGTAATGCAAAATTATGCAATTACAATCCATGCAATGCAACATTTAATGCAAAATTATGCAAACACAATCCATGCAATTCAACATTTAATGCAAAATTATGACATCACAATCCATGCAATGCAAAATTTAATTTTAAATTATGACTACAATAAATGCAATGCAAAAATCAATGCAAAATTATGCAATCACAATCCATGCAATGCTACAATTCATGCAAAATTATGCAATCACAATACATGCAATGCAAGATTTAATGCAAAATTATGACACCACAATCCATGCAATGAAACATTTAATGCAAAATTATGCAATCACAATAAATGCAATGTAAAAAGCAATGCAACATTATGCAATCACAATCCATTCAATGCAATATTGAATGCAAAATTTTAACATCACATTCCATGCAATGCAACATTCAATGCAAAATTATGTAATCACAATCTATGCAATGCAACATTTAATGCAAAATTATGACACCACAATCCATGCAATGCAACATTTAATGCAAAATTATGCATACACAATTCATGCAATTTAACATTTAATGCAAAATTATGACATCACAATCAATGCAATGCAACATTTAATGCAAAATTATGACGTCACAATCCATGCAATGCAAAATTTAATGCAAAATTATGACATCACAATCCATGCAATGCAACATTTAATGCAAAATTATGCAATCGCAATCCATGCAATGCAACATTTAATGCAAAATTATGCAATCACAATAAATGCAATGTAAAAAGCAATGCAACATTATGCAATCACAATCCATTCAATGCAATATTGAATGCAAAATTTTAACATCACAATCCATGCAATGCAACATTCAATGCAAAATTATGTAATCACAATCTATGCAATGCAACATTTAATGCAAAATTATGACACCACAATCCATGCAATGCAACATTTAATGCAAAATAATGCATACACAATTCATGCAATTTAACATTTAATGCAAAATTATGACATCACAATCCATGCAATGCAACATTTAATGCAAAATTATGACGTCACAATCCATGCAATGCAAAATGTAATGCAAAATTATGACATCACAATCCATGCAATGCAACATTTAATGCAAAATTATGCAATAGCAATCCATGCAATGCAACATTTAATGCAACATTATGCAGTCACAATCCATGCAATGCAACATTTAATGCAAGATTGTGACATCACAATCCATGCAATGCGCCATTTAATGCAAAATTATAAAATCGCAATACATGCAATTCAAAATTTAATGCAAAATTATGACATCACAATCAATGCAATGCAATATTTAATGCAAAATTATTACATCACAATCCATGCAATGCAACATTTAATGCAATATTATGAAATCACAATCCATGCAATGCAACATTTAATGCAACATTATGACATCACAATATATGTAATGCAACATGTAATGCAAAATTATGACATCACAATAAATGCAATGCAAAAATCAATGCAACATTATGCAATCACAATGCATGCAATGCAACATTTAATGCAAAATTATGCAATCACAATCCATGCAATGCAACAATTAATGCAAAATTATGCAATCACAATCCATGCAATGCAAAATTCAATGCAAAATTATGACATCACAATCCATGCAATGCAACATTTAATGCAAAATTATGACATCACTGTCCATGCAATGCAACATTTTATGCAAAATTATGACAACACAATCCATGCAATGCATCATTATTATATCACAGTACATGTAATGCAACATGTAATGCAAAATTATGACATCACAATCCATGCAATGCAACATTTAATGCAAAATTATAACATCACAATCCATGCAATGCAACATTTAATGCAAAATTATGCAAACACAATCCATGCAATGCAACATTTAATGCACAATTATGACATCACAATCCATGCAATGCAACAATTAATGCAAAATTATGACATCACAATACATGCAATTCAAAATTGAATGCAAAATTATTACATCACAATCCATGCAATGCAACATTTAATGCAAAATTATGCAAACACAATCCATGCAATTCAACATTTAATGCAATATTATGAAATCACAATCCATGCAATGCAACATTTAATGCAAAATTATGACATCACAATATATGTAATGCAACATGTAATGCAAAATTATGACATCACAATAAATGCAATGCACAAATCAATGCAACATTATGCAATCACAATGCATGCAATGCAACATTTAATGCAAAATTATGCAATCACAATCCATGCAATGCAACAATTAATACAAAATTATGCAATCACAATCCATGCAATGCAAAATTCAATGCAAAATTATGACATCACAATCCATGCAATGCAACATTTAATGCAAAATTATGACATCACTGTCCATGCAATGCAACATTTTATGCAAAATTATGACAACACAATCCATGCAATGCAACATTATTACATCACAGTACATGTAATGCAACATGTAATGCAAAATTATGACATCACAATCCATGCAATGCAACATTTAATGCAAAATTATGCAAACAAAATCCATGCAATTCAACATTTAATCCAAAATTATGACATCACAATCCATGCAATGCAACATTTAATGCAACATTATGACATCACAATACATGTAATGCAACATGTAGTGCAAAATTATGCAATCACAATCCATGTAATGCAACATTTAATGCAAAATTATGCAAACACAATCCATGCAATTCCACATTTAATGCAAAATTATGAAATCACAATCCATGCAATGCAACAATTAATGCATAATTATGCAATCACAATCCATGCAATGCAACATATAATGAAAAAATATGACATCACAATCCATGCAATGCAACATTTAATGCAAAATTATGACATCACAATCCATGCAATGCAACATTTAATGCAAAATTATTACATCAATATCCATGCAATGCAACATTTAATGCAACATTATGACATCACAATACATGTAATGCAAAATTATGCAATCACAATCCATGCAATGCAACATTTAATGCAAAATTATGCAAACACAATCCATGCAATTCAACATTTAATGCAAAATTATGACATCACAATCCATGCAATGCAACATTTAATGCAAAATTATGACATCACAATAAATGCAATGCAAAATTCAATGCAACATTATGCAATCACAATCCATGCAATGCAACATTTAATGCAAGATTATGACATCACAATACATGCAATGCAACAGTTAATGCAAAATTATGACATCACAATCCATGCAATGTAAAATTATGACATCACAATAAATGCAATGCAAAAATCAATGCACCATTATGCAATCACAATCCATGCAATGCAACATTTAATGCAAAATGATGACATCACAATCCATGCAATGCAACAGTTAATGCAACATTATGACATCACAATCCATGCAATGCAAAATTCAATGTAAAATTATGACATCACAATCCATGCAATGCAACATTTAATGCAAAATTATGACATCACAACCCATGCATGCAACATTTAATGCAAAATTATGCAAACAACATCCATGCAATTCAACATTTAATCCAAAATTATGACATCACAATCAATGCAATGCAACATTTAATGCAAAATTATGCAATCACAATAAATGCAATGCAAAAAGCAAGGCAACATTATGCAATCACAATCCATGCAATGCAACAATTAATGCAAAATTATGCAATCACAATACATGCAATGCAACATTTAATGCAAAAAAGACATCACAATCCATGCAATGCAAAATGCAATCTCAATCCATGCAATGTAACATTTAATGCAAAATTATGACATCACAATCCATGCAATGCAAAATGCAATGCAAAATTATGACATCACAATCCATGCAATGCAACATTTAATGCAAAATTATGCAATCACAATCCATGCAATGCAACAGTTAATGCAAAATTATGCTATCACAATCCATGCAATTCAAAATTAAATGCAAAATTATGACATCACAATCCATGCAATGCAACATTATGACATCACAACCCATGCGATGCAACAATTAATGCATAATTATGCAATCACAATCCATGCAATGCAACATATAATGATTAAATATGACATCACAATCCATGCAATGCAACATTTATTGCAAAATTATTAAATCACAATCCATGCAATGCAACATTTAAGGCAAAATTATTAAATCACAATCCATTCAATGCAACATTTAATGCATAATTATGCAAACACAATCCATGCAATGCAACATTTAATGCAAAATAATGATATCACAATCCATGCAATGCAACATTTAATGCAAAATTATGTCATCACTATCCATGCAATGCATAATTATGCTATCACAATCCATGCAATGCAGAATTTAATACAAAAATATGACATTACAATCCACGCAATGCAAAATGCAATGCAAAATGATGCAATCTAAATCCATGCAATGCACATTTAATGCAAAATTATGCAATCACAATCCCTGCAATGCAACAATAAATGCAAAATTATGCAATCACAATCCATGCAATGCAACATTTTATGCAAAATTATGACATCACAATCCATGCAATGCAAAATGCAATCACAATCCGTGCAATGCAACATTAAATGCAAAATTATAACATCACAATCCATGCAATGCAACATTTAATGCAACATTATGACATCACAATACATGTAATGCAACATGTAATGCAAAATTATGCAATTACAATCCATGCAATGCAACATTTAATGCAAAATTATGCAAACACAATCCATGCAATTCAACATTTAATGCAAAATTATGACATCACAATCCATGCAATGCAAAATTTAATTTTAAATTATGACTACAATAAATGCAATGCAAAAATCAATGCAAAATTATGCAATCACAATCCATGCAATGCAACAATTCATGCAAAATTATGCAATCACAATACATGCAATGCAACATTTAATGCAAAATTATGACATCACAATCCATGCAATGCATAATTATGCTATCACAATCCATGCAATGCAGAATTTAATACAAAAATATGACATTACAATCCACGCAATGCAAAATGCAATGCAAAATGATGCAATCTAAATCCATGCAATGCACATTTAATGCAAAATTATGCAATCACAATCCCTGCAATGCAACAATAAATGCAAAATTATGCAATCACGATCCATGCAATGCAACATTTTATGCAAAATTATGACACCACAATCCATGCAATGCAACATTTAATGCAAAATTATGCATACACAATTCATGCAATTTAACATTTAATGCAAAATTATGACATCACTATCCATGCAATGCAACATTTAATGCAAAATTATGACGTCACAATATATGCAATGCAAAATTTAATGCAAAATTATGACATCACAATCCATGCAATGCAACATTTAATGCAAAATTATGCAATTGCAATCCATGCAATGCAACATTTAATGCAAAATTATGCAATCACAATAAATGCAATGTAAAAAGCAATGCAACATTATGCAATCACAATCCATTCAATGCAATATTGAATGCAAAATTTTAACATCACAATCCATGCAATGCAACATTCAATGCAAAATTATGTAATCACAATCTATGCAATGCAACATTTAATGCAAAATTATGACACTACAATCCATGCAATGCAACATTTAATGCAAAATAATGCATACACAATTCATGCAATTTAACATTTAATGCAAAATTATGACATCACAATCCATGCAATGCAACATTTAATGCAAAATTATGACATCACAATCCATGCAATGCAAAATGTAATGCAAAATTATGACATCACAATCCATGCAATGCAACATTTAATGCAAAATTATGCAATAGCAATCCATGCAATGCAACATTTAATGCAACATTATGCAGTCACAATCCATGCAATGCAACATTTAATGCAAAATTGTGACATCACAATCCATGCAATGCGCCATTTAATGCAAAATTATAATATCGCAATACATGCAATTCAAAATTTAATGCAAAATTATGACATCACAATCAATGCAATGCAATATTTAATGCAAAATTATTACATCACAATCCATGCAATGCAACATTTAATGCAATATTATGAAATCACAATCCATGCAATGCAACATTTAATGCAACATTATGACATCACAATATATGTAATGCAACATGTAATGCAAAATTATGACATCACAATAAATGCAATGCAAAAATCAATGCAACATTATGCAATCACAATGCATGCAATGCAACATTTAATGCAAAATTATGCAATCACAATCCATGCAATGCAACAATTAATGCAAAATTATGCAATCACAATCCATGCAATGCAAAATTCAATGCAAAATTATGACATCACAATCCATGCAATGCAACATTTAATGCAAAATTATGACATCACTGTCCATGCAATGCAACATTTTATGCAAAATTATGACAACACAATCCATGCAATGCAACATTATTACATCACAATACATGTAATGCAACATGTAATGCAAAATTATGACATCACAATCCATGCAATGCAACATTTAATGCAAAATTATAACATCACAATCCATGCAATGCAACATTTAATGCAAAATTATGCAAACACAATCCATGCAATGCATCATTTAATGCACAATTATGACATCACAATCCATGCAATGCAACAATTAATGCAAAATTATGACATCACAATACGTGCAATTCAAAATTGAATGCAAAATTATTACATCACAATCCATGCAATGCAACATTTAATGCAAAATTATGCAAACACAATCCATGCAATTCAACATTTAATGCAATATTATGAAATCACAATCCATGCAATGCAACATTTAATGCAAAATTATGACATCACAATATATGTAATGCAACATGTAATGCAAAATTATGACATCACAATAAATGCAATGCACAAATCAATGCAACATTATGCAATCACAATGCATGCAATGCAACATTTAATGCAAAATTATGCAATCACAATCCATGCAATGCAACAATTAATACAAAATTATGCAATCACAATCCATGCAATGCAAAATTAAATGCAAAATTATGACATCACAATCCATGCAATGCAACATTTAATGCAAAATTATGACATCACTGTCCATGCAATGCAACATTTTATGCAAAATTATGACAACACAATCCCTGCAATGCAACATTATTATATCACAGTACGTGTAATGCAACATGTAATGCAAAATTATGACATCACAATCCATGCAATGCAACATTTTATGCAAAATTATGCAAACAAAATCCATGCAATTCAACATTTAATCCAAAATTATGACATCACAATCCATGCAATGCAACAATTAATGCATAATTATGCAATCACAATCCATGCAATGCAACATATAATGAAAAAATATGACATCACAATCCATGCAATGCAACATTTAATGCAAAATTATGACAACACAATCCATGCAATGCAACATTTAATGCAAAATTATTACATCAATATCCATGCAATGCAACATTTAATGCAACATTATGACATCACAATACATGTAATGCAAAATTATGCAATCACAATCCATGCAATTCAACATTTAATGCAATATTATGAAATCACAATCCATGCAATGCAACATTTAATGCAAAATTCTGACGTCACAATCCATGCAATGCAAAATTTAATGCAAAATTATGACATCACAATACATGTAATGCAACATTTAATGCAACATTATGACATCACAATACATGTAATGCAACATGTAATGCAAAATTATGACATCACAATAAATGCAATGCAAAAATCAATGCAACATTATGCAATCACAATGCATGCAATGCAACATTTAATGCAAAATTATGCAATCACAATCCATGCAATGCAACAATTAATGCAAAATTATGCAATCACAAGCCATGCAATGCAAAATTCAATGCAAAATTATGACATCACAATCCATGCAATGCAACATTTAATGCAAAATTATGACATCACTGTCCATGCAATGCAACATTTTATGCAAAATTATGACAACACAATCCATGCAATGCAACATTATTACATCACAATACATGTAATGCAACATGTAATGCAAAATTATGACATCACAATCCATGCAATGCAACATTTAATGCAAAATTATGCAAACAAAATCCATGCAATTCAACATTTAATCCAAAATTATGACATCCCAATCCATGCAATGCAACATTTAATGCAACATTATGACATCACAATACATGTAATGCAACATGTAATGCAAAATTATGCAATCACAATCCATGTAATGCAACATTTAATGCAAAATTATGCAAACACAATCCATGCAATTCCACATTTAATGCAAAATTATGACATCACAATCCATGCAATGCAACAATTAATGCATAATTATGCAATCACAATCCATGCAATGCAACATATAATGAAAAAATATGACATCACAATCCATGCAATGCAACATTTAATGCAAAATTATGACATCACAATCCATGCAATGCAACATTTAATGCAAAATTATTACATCAATATACATGCAATGCAACATTTAATGCAACGTTATGACATCACAATACATGTAATGCAAAATTATGCAATCACAATCCATGCAATGCAACATTTAATGCAAAATTATGACATCACAATCCATGCAATGCAACATTTAATGCAAAATTATGACATCACAATAAATGCAATGCAAAATTCAATGCAACATTATGCAATCACAATCCATGCAATGCAACATTTAATGCAAGATTATGACATCACAATACATGCAATGCAACAGTTAATGCAAAATTATGACATCACAATCCATGCAATGTAAAATTATGACATCACAATAAATGCAATGCAAAAATCAATGCAACATTATGCAATCACAATCCATGCAATGCAACATTTAATGCAACATTATGACATCACAATACATGTAATGCAGAATTATGCAATCACAATCCATGCAATGCAACATTTAATGCAAAATTATGCAAACACAATCCATGCAATTCAACATTTAATGCAAAATTATGACATCACAATCCATGCAATGCAACATTTAATGCAAAATTATGACATCACAACCCATGCATGCAACATTTAATGCAAAATTATGCAAACAAAATCCATGCAATTCAACATTTAATCCAAAATTATGACATCACAATCCATGCAATGCAACATTTAATGCAACATTATGACATCACAATACATGTAATGCAACATGTAATGCAAAATTATGCAATCACAATCCATGCAATGCAACATGTAATGCATAATTATGACATCACAATCCATGTAATGCAACATTTAATGCAAAATTATGACATCACAATCAATGCAATGCAACATTTAATACAAAATTATGCAATCACAATAAATGCAATGCAAAAAGCAAGGCAACATTATGCAATCACAATCCATGCAATGCAACAATTAATGCAAAATTATGCAATCACAATACATGCAATGCAACGTTTAATGCAAAAAAGACATCACAATCCATGCAATGCAAAAATGCAATCTCAATCCATGCAATGTAACATTTAATGCAAAATTATGACATCACAATCCATGCAATGCAAAATGCAATGCAAAATTATGACATCACAATCCATGCAATGCAACATTTAATGCAAAATTATGCAATCACAATCCATGCAATGCAACAGTTAATGCAAAATTATGCTATCACAATCCATGCAATTTAAAATTAAATGCAAAATTATGACATCACAATCCATGCAATGCAACATATAATGCAAAATTATGACATCACAACCCATGCAATAATTAATGCATAATTATGCAATCACAATCCATGCAATGCAACATATAATGATTAAATATGACATCACAATCCATGCAATGCAACATTTAATGCAAAATTATTAAATCACAATCCATGCAATGCAACATTTAATGCAAAATTATTAAATCACAATCCATTCAATGCAACATTTAATGCATAATTATGCAAACACAATCCATGCAATGCAACATTTAATGCAAAATAATGATATCACAATCCATGCAATGCAACATTTAATGCAAAATTATGTCATCACTATCCATGCAATGCATAATTATGCTATCACAATCCATGCAATGCAGCATTTAATACAAAAATATGACATTACAATCCACGCAATGCAAAATGCAATGCAAAATTATGCAATCTAAATCCATGCAATGCACATTTAATGCAAAATTATGCAATCACAATCCCTGCAATGCAACAATAAATGCAAAATTATGCAATCACAATCCATGCAATGCAACATTTTATGCAAAATTATGACATCACAATCCATGCAATGCAAAATGCAATCACAATCCGTGCAATGCAACATTGAATGCAAAATTATAACATCACAATTCATGCAATGCAACATTTATTGCAAAAATATGACATCACAATCCATGCAATGCAACATGTAATGCAACATTATGACATCACAATACATGTAATGCAACATGTAATGCAAAATTATGCAATTACAATCCATGCAATGCAACATTTAATGCAAAATTATGCAAACACAATCCATGCAATTCAACATTTAATGCAAAATTATGACATCACAATCCATGCAATGAAACATTTAATGCAAAATTATGCAATCACAATAAATGCAATGCAAAAAGCAATGCAACATTATGCAATCACAATCCATTCAATGCAATATTGAATGCAAAATTTTAACATCACAATCCATGCAATGCAACATTTAATGCAAAATTATGCATACACAATTCATGCAATTTAACATTTAATGCAAAATTATGACATCACAATCCATGCAATGCAACATTTAATGCAACATTATGACGTCACAATCCATGCAATGCAACATTTAATGCAAAATTATGACATCACAATCCATGCAATGAAACATGTAATGCAAAATTATGACATCACAATAAATGCAATGCACAAATCAATGCAACATTATGCAATCACAATGCATGCAATGCAACATTTAATGCAAAATTATGCAATCACAATCCATGCAATGCAACAATTAATACAAAATTATGCATTCACTATCCATGCAATGCAAAATTCAATGCAAAATTATGACATCACAATCCATGCAATGCAACATTTAATGCAAAATTATGACATCACTGCCCATGCAATGCAACATTTTATGCAAAATTATGACAACACAATCCATGCAATGCAACATTATTATATCACAGTACATGTAATGCAAAATTATGACATCACAATCCATCCAATGCAACATTTTATGCAAAATTATGCAAACAAAATCCATGAAATTCAACATTTAATCCAAAATTATGACATCACAATCCATGCAATGCAACATTTAATGCAACATTATGACATCACAATACATGTAATGCAAAATTCTGCAATCACAATCCATGTAATGCAACATTTAATGCAAAATTATGCAAACACAATCCATGCAATTCCACATTTAATGCAAAATTATGAAATCACAATCCATGCAATGCAACAATTAATGCATAATTATGCAATCACAATCCATGCAATGCAACATATAATGAAAAAATATGACATCACAATCCATGCAATGCAACATTTAATGCAAAATTATGACAACACAATCCATGCAATGCAACATTTAATGCAAAATTATTACATCAATATCCATGCAATGCAACATTTAATGCAACATTATGACATCACAATACATGTAATGCAAAATTATGCAATCACAATCCATGCAATTCAACATTTAATGCAAAATTATGCAAACACAATCCATGCAATTCAACATGTAATGCAAAATTTTGACATCACAATCCATGCAATGCAACATTTAATGCAAAATTATGACATCACAATAAATGCAATGCAAAATTCAATGCAACATTATGCAATCACAATCCATGCAATGCAACATTTAATGCAAAATTATGACATCACAATCCATGCAATGCAACATTTAATGCAAAATTATTACATCACAATACATGCAATGCAACATTTAATGCAACATTATGACATCACAATACATGTAATGCAACATGTAATGCAAAATTATGCAATCACAATCCATGCAATGCAACATTTAATGCAAAATTATGACATCACAATCCATGCAGTGCAACATTTAATGCAAAATTATAACATCACAATAAATGCAATGCGAAATTCAATGCAACATTATGCAATCACAATCCATGCAATGCAACATTTAATGCAAAATTATGACATCACAATACATGCAATGCAACAGTTAATGCAAAATTATGACATCACAATCCATGCAATGTAAAATTATGACATCACAATAAATGCAATGCAAAAATCAATGCAACATTATGCAATCACAATCCATGCAATGCAACATTTAATGCAAAATGATGACATCACAATCCATGCAATTCAACATTTAATGCAAAATTATGACATCACAATCCATGCAATGCAACATTTAATGCAAAATTATAACATCACAATACGTGCAATTCAAAATGTAATGCAAAATTATGACATCACAATCAATGCAATGCAATATTTAATGCAAAATTATTACATCACAGTCCATGCAATGCAACATTTAATGCAAAATTATGACATCACAATCCATGCAATGCAACATTTAATGCTAAATTATGCAATCGCAATCCATGCAATGCAACATTTAATGCAACATTATGCAATCACAATCCATGCAATGCAACATTTAATGCAAAATTGTGACATCACAATCCATGCAATGCAACATTTAATGCAAAATTATGCAATCACAATCCATGCAATTCAAAATTTAAAGCAAAATTATGACATCATAATCCATGCAATGCAATATTTGATGCAAAATTATGACATCACAATCCATGCAATGCGCCATTTAATGCAAAATTATAACATCACAATACGTGCAATTCAAAATGTAATGCAAAATTATGACATCACAATCAATGCAATGCAATATTTAATGCAAAATTATTACATCACAATCCATGCAATGCAACATTTAATGCAAAATTATGCAAACACAATCCATGCAATTCAACATTTAATGCAATATTATGAAATCACAATACATGCAATGCAACATTTAATGCAAAATTCTGACATCACAATCCATGCAATGCAACATGTAATGCAAAATTATTACATCAATATACATTTAATGCAACATTTAATGCAACATTATGACATCACAATACATGTAATGCAACATGTAATGCAAAATTATGCAATCACAATCCATGCAATGCAACATTTAATGCAAAATTATGACATCACAATCCATGCAATGCAACATTTAATGCAAAATTATTACATCAATATACATGCAATGCAACATTTAATGCAACATTATGACATCACAATACATGTAATGCAAAATTATGCAATTACAATCCATGCAATGCAACATTTAATGCAAAATTATGCAAACACAATCCATGCAATTCAACATTTAATGCTAAATTATGACATTACAATCCATGCAATGCAAAATTTAATTTTAAATTATGACTACAATAAATGCAATGCAAAAATCAATGCAAAATTATGCAATCACAATCCATGCAATGCAACAATTAATGCATAATTATGCAATCACAATCCATGCAATGCAACATATAATGAAAAAATATGACATCACAATCCATGCAATGCAACATTTAATGCAAAATTATGACATCACAATCCATGCAATGCAACATTTAATGCAAAATTATTACATCAATATCCATGCAATGCAACATTTAATGCAACATTATGACATCACAATACATGTAATGCAAAATTATGCAATCACAATCCATGCAATGCAACATTTAATGCAAAATTATGCAAACACAATCCATGCAATTCAACATTTAATGCAAAATTATGACATCACAATCCATGCAATGCAAAATTCAATGCAACATTATGCAATCACAATCCATGCAATGCAACATTTAATGCAAGATTATGACATCACAATACATGCAATGCAACAGTTAATGCAAAATTATGACATCACAATCCATGCAATGTAAAATTATGACATCACAATAAATGCAATGCAAAAATCAATGCACCATTATGCAATCACAATCCATGCAATGCAACATTTAATGCAAAATGATGACATCACAATCCATGCAATGCAACAGTTAATGCAACATTATGACATCACAATCCATGCAATGCAAAATTCAATGCAAAATTATGACATCACAATCCATGCAATGCAACATTTAATGCAAAATTATGACATCACAACCCATGCATGCAACATTTAATGCAAAATTATGCAAACAACATCCATGCAATTCAACATTTAATCCAAAATTATGACATCACAATCAATGCAATGCAACATTTAATGCAAAATTATGCAATCACAATAAATGCAATGCAAAAAGCAAGGCAACATTATGAAATCACAATCCATGCAATGCATCAATTAATGCAAAATTATGCAATCACAATACATGCAATGCAACATTTAATGCAAAAAAGACATCACAATCCATGCAATGCAAAATGCAATCTCAATCCATGCAATGTAACATTTAATGCAAAATTATGACATCACAATCCATGCAATGCAAAATGCAATGCAAAATTATGACATCACAATCCATGCAATGCAACACTTAATGCAAAATTATGCAATCACAATCCATGCAATGCAACAGTTAATGCAAAATTATGCTATCACAATCCATGCAATTCAAAATTAAATGCAAAATTATGACATCACAATCCATGCAATGCAACATTATGACATCACAACCCATGCAATGCAACAATTAATGCATAATTATGCAATCACAATCCATGCAATGCAACATATAATGATTAAATATGACATCACAATCCATGCAATGCAACATTTATTGCAAAATTATTAAATCACAATCCATGCAATGCAACATTTAATGCAAAATTATTAAATCACAATCCATTCAATGCAACATTTAATGCATAATTATGCAAACACAATCCATGCAATGCAACATTTAATGCAAAATAATGATATCACAATCCATGCAATGCAACATTTAATACAAAATTATGTCATCACTATCCATGCAATGCATAATTATGCTATCACAATCCATGCAATGCAGAATTTAATACAAAAATATGACATTACAATCCACGCAATGCAAAATGCAATGCAAAATGATGCAATCTAAATCCATGCAATGCACATTTAATGCAAAATTATGCAATCACAATCCCTGCAATGCAACAATAAATGCAAAATTATGCAATCACAATCCATGCAATGCAACATTTTATGCAAAATTATGACATCAGAACCCATGCAATGCAAAATGCAATCACAATTCATGCAATGCAACATTTATTGCAAAAATATGACATCACAATCCATGCAATGCAACATTTAATGCAACATTATGACATCACAATACATGTAATGCAACATGTAATGCAAAATTATGCAATTACAATCCATGCAATGCAACATTTAATGCAAAATTATGCAAACACAATCCATGCAATTCAACATTTAATGCAAAATTATGACATCACAATCCATGCAATGCAAAATTTAATTTTAAATTATGACTACAATAAATGCAATGCAAAAATCAATGCAAAATTATGCAATCACAATCCATGCAATGCAACAATTCATGCAAAATTATGCAATCACAATACATGCAATGCAACATTTAATGCAAAATTATGACACCACAATCCATGCAATGAAACATTTAATGCAAAATTATGCAATCACAATAAATGCAATGTAAAAAGCAATGCAACATTATGCAATCACAATCCATTCAATGCAATATTGAATGCAAAATTTTAACATCACAATCCATGCAATGCAACATTCAATGCAAAATTATGTAATCACAATCTATGCAATGCAACATTTAATGCAAAATGATGACACCACAATCCATGCAATGCAACATTTAATGCAAAATTATGCATACACAATTCATGCAATTTAACATTTAATGCAAAATTATGACATCACAATCCATGCAATGCAACATTTAATGCAAAATTATGACGTCACAATCCATGCAATGCAAAATTTAATGCAAAATTATGACATCACAATCCATGCAATGCAACATTTAATGCAAAATTATGCAATCGCAATCCATGCAATGCAACATTTAATGCAAAATTATGCAATCACAATAAATGCAATGTAAAAAGCAATGCAACATTATGCAATCACAATCCTTTCAATGCAATATTGAATGCAAAATTTTAACATCACAATCCATGCAATGCAACATTCAATGCAAAATTATGTAATCACAATCTATGCAATGCAACATTTAATGCAAAATTATGACACCACAATCCATGCAATGCAACATTTAATGCAAAATAATGCATACACAATTCATGCAATTTAACATTTAATGCAAAATTATGACATCACAATCCATGCAATGCAACATTTAATGCAAAATTATGACGTCACAATCCATGCAATGCAAAATGTAATGCAAAATTATGACATCACAATCCATGCAATGCAACATTTAATGCAAAATTATGCAATAGCAATCCATGCAATGCAACATTTAATGCAACATTATGCAGTCACAATCCATGCAATGCAACATTTAATGCAAGATTGTGACATCACAATCCATGCAATGTGCCATTTAATGCAAAATTATAAAATCGCAATACATGCAATTCAAAATTTAATGCAAAATTATGACATCACAATCAATGCAATGCAATATTTAATGCAAAATTATTACATCACAATCCATGCAATGCAATATTAAATGCAATATTATGAAATCACAATCCATGCAATGCAACATTTAATGCAACATTATGACATCACAATATATGTAATGCAACATGTAATGCAAAATTATGACATCACAATAAATGCAATGCAAAAATCAATGCAACATTATGCAATCACAATGCATGCAATGCAACATTTAATGCAAAATTATGCAATCACAATCCATGCAATGCAACAATTAATGCAAAATTATGCAATCACAATCCATGAAATGCAAAATTCAATGCAAAATTATGACATCACAATCCATGCAATGCAACATTTAATGCAAAATTATGACATCACTGTCCATGCAATGCAACATTTTATGCAAAATTATGACAACACAATCCATGCAATGCATCATTATTATATCACAGTACATGTAATGCAACATGTAATGCAAAATTATGACATCACAATCCATGCAATGCAACATTTAATGCAAAATTATAACATCACAATCCATGCAATGCAACATTTAATGCAAAATTATGCAAACACAATCCATGCAATGCAACATTTAATGCACAATTATGACATCACAATATATGTAATGCAACATGTAATGCAAAATTATGACATCACAATAAATGCAATGCACAAATCAATGCAACATTATGCAATCACAATGCATGCAATGCAACATTTAATGCAAAATTATGCAATCACAATCCATGCAATGCAACAATTAATACAAAATTATGCAATCACAATCCATGCAATGCAAAATTCAATGCAAAATTATGACATCACAATCCATGCAATGCAACATTTAATGCAAAATTATGACATCACTGTCCATGCAATGCAACATTTTATGCAAAATTATGACAACACAATCCATGCAATGCAACATTATTACATCACAGTACATGTAATGCAACATGTAATGCAAAATTATGACATCACAATCCATGCAATGCAACATTTAATGCAAAATTATGCAAACAAAATCCATGCAATTCAACATTTAATCCAAAATTATGACATCACAATCCATGCAATGCAACATTTAATGCAACATTATGACATCACAATACACGTAATGCAACATGTAGTGCAAAATTATGCAATCACAATCCATGTAATGCAACATTTAATGCAAAATTATGCAAACACAATCCATGCAATTCCACATTTAATGCAAAATTATGAAATCACAATCCATGCAATGCAACAATTAATGCATAATTATGCAATCACAATCCATGCAATGCAACATATAATGAAAAAAATATGACATCACAATCCATGCAATGCAACATTTAATGCAAAATTATGACATCACAATCCATGCAATGCAACATTTAATGCAAAATTATTACATCAATATCCATGCAATGCAACATTTAATGCAACATTATGACATCACAATACATGTAATGCAAAATTATGCAATCACAATCCATGCAATGCAACATTTAATGCAAAATTATGCAAACACAATCCATGCAATTCAACATTTAATGCAAAATTATGACATCACAATCCATGCAATGCAACATTTAATGCAAAATTATGACATCACAATAAATGCAATGCAAAATTCAATGCAACATTATGCAATCACAATCCATGCAATGCAACATTTAATGCAAGATTATGACATCACAATACATGCAATGCAACAGTTAATGCAAAATTATGACATCACAATCCATGCAATGTAAAATTATGACATCACAATAAATGCAATGCAAAAATCAATGCACCATTATGCAATCACAATCCATGCAATGCAAAATTCAATGTAAAATTATGACATCACAATCCATGCAATGCAACATTTAATGCAAAATTATGACATCACAACCCATGCATGCAACATTTAATGCAAAATTATGCAAACAACATCCATGCAATTCAACATTTAATCCAAAATTATGACATCACAATCAATGCAATGCAACATTTAATGCAAAATTATGCAATCACAATAAATGCAATGCAAAAAGCAAGGCAACATTATGCAATCACAATCCATGCAATGCAACAATTAATGCAAAATTATGCAATCACAATACATGCAATGCAACATTTAATGCAAAAAAGACATCACAATCCATGCAATGCAAAATGCAATCTCAATCCATGCAATGTAACATTTAATGCAAAATTATGACATCACAATCCATACAATGCAAAATGCAATGCAAAATTATGACATCACAATCCATGCAATGCAACATTTAATGCAAAATTATGCAATCACAATCCATGCAATGCAACAGTTAATGCAAAATTATGCTATCACAATCCATGCAATTCAAAATTAAATGCAAAATTATGACATCACAATCTAAGCAATGCAACATTATGACATCACAACCCATGCAATGCAACAATTAATGCATAATTATGCAATCACAATCCATGCAATGCAACATATAATGATTAAATATGACATCACAATCCATGCAATGCAACATTTATTGCAAAATTATTAAATCACAATCCATGCAATGCAACATTTAATGCAAAATTATTAAATCACAATCCATTCAATGCAACATTTAATGCATAATTATGCAAACACAATCCATGCAATGCAACATTTAATGCAAAATAATGATATCACAATCCATGCAATGCAACATTTAATGCAAAATTATGTCATCACTATCCATGCAATGCATAATTATGCTATCACAATCCATGCAATGCAGAATTTAATACAAAAATATGACATTACAATCCATGCAATGCAAAATGCAATGCAAAATGATGCAATCTAAATCCATGCAATGCACATTTAATGCTAAATTATGCAATCACAATCCCTGCAATGCAACAATAAATGCAAAATTATGCAATCACAATCCATGCAATGCAACATTTTATGCAAAATTATGACATCACAATCCATGCAATGCAAAATGCAATCACAATCCGTGCAATGCAACATTGAATGCAAAATTATAACATCACAATCCATGCAATGCAACATTTAATGCAACATTATGACATCACAATACATGTAATGCAACATGTAATGCAAAATTATGCAATTACAATCCATGCAATGCAACATTTAATGCAAAATTATGCAAACACAATCCATGCAATTCAACATTTAATGCAAAATTATGACATCACAATCCATGCAATGCAAAATTTAATTTTAAATTATGACTACAATAAATGCAATGCAAAAATCAATGCAAAATTATGCAATCACAATCCATGCAATGCAACAATTCATGCAAAATTATGCAATCACAATACATGCAATGCAACATTTAATGCAAAATTATGACATCACAATCCATGCAATGAAACATTTAATGCAAAATTATGCAATCACAATAAATGCAATGTAAAAAGCAATGCAACATTATGCAATCACAATCCATTCAATGCAATATTGAATGCAAAATTTTAACATCACAATCCATGCAATGCAACATTCAATGCAAAATTATGTAATCACAATCTATGCAATGCAACATTTAATGCAAAATTATGACACCACAATCCATGCAATGCAACATTTAATGCAAAATTATGCATACACAATTCATGCAATTTAACATTTAATGCAAAATTATGACATCACAATCCATGCAATGCAACAATTCATGCAAAATTATGCAATCACAATACATGCAATGCAACATTTAATGCAAAATTATGACACCACAATCCATGCAATGAAACATTTAATGCAAAATTATGCAATCACAATAAATGCAATGTAAAAAGCAATGCAACATTATGCAATCACAATCCATTCAATGCAATATTGAATGCAAAATTTTAACATCACAATCCATGCAATGCAACATTCAATGCAAAATTATGTAATCACAATCTATGCAATGCAACATTTAATGCAAAATTATGACACCACAATCCATGCAATGCAACATTTAATGCAAAATTATGCATACACAATTCATGCAATTTAACATTTAATGCAAAATTATGACATCACAATCCATGCAATGCAACATTTAATGCAAAATTATGACGTCACAATCCATGCAATGCAAAATTTAATGCAAAATTATGACATCACAATCCATGCAATGCAACATTTAATGCAAAATTATGCAATCGCAATCCATGCAATGCAACATTTAATGCAAAATTATGCAATCACAATAAATGCAATGTAAAAAGCAATGCAACATTATGCAATCACAATCCATTCAATGCAATATTGAATGCAAAATTTTAACATCACAATCCATGCAATGCAACATTCAATGCAAAATTATGTAATCACAATCTATGCAATGCAACATTTAATGCAAAATTATGACACCACAATCCATGCAATGCAACATTTAATGCAAAATAATGCATACACAATTCATGCAATTTAACATTTAATGCAAAATTATGACATCACAATCCATGCAATGCAACATTTAATGCAAAATTATGACGTCACAATCCATGCAATGCAAAATGTAATGCAAAATTATGACATCACAATCCATGCAATGCAACATTTAATGCAAAATTATGCAATAGCAATCCATGCAATGCAACATTTAATGCAACATTATGCAGTCACAATCCATGCAATGCAACATTTAATGCAAGATTGTGACATCACAATCCATGCAATGCGCCATTTAATGCAAAATTATAAAATCGCAATACATGCAATTCAAAATTTAATGCAAAATTATGACATCACAATCAATGCAATGCAATATTTAATGCAAAATTATTACATCACAATCCATGCAATGCAATATTAAATGCAATATTATGAAATCACAATCCATGCAATGCAACATTTAATGCAACATTATGACATCACAATATATGTAATGCAACATGTAATGCAAAATTATGACATCACAATAAATGCAATGCAAAAATCAATGCAACATTATGCAATCACAATGCATGCAATGCAACATTTAATGCAAAATTATGCAATCACAATCCATGCAATGCAACAATTAATGCAAAATTATGCAATCACAATCCATGCAATGCAAAATTCAATGCAAAATTATGACATCACAATCCATGCAATGCAACATTTAATGCAAAATTATGACATCACTGTCCATGCAATGCAACATTTTATGCAAAATTATGACAACACAATCCATGCAATGCATCATTATTATATCACAGTACATGTAATGCAACATGTAATGCAAAATTATGACATCACAATCCATGCAATGCAACATTTAATGCACAATTATAACATCACAATCCATGCAATGCAACATTTAATGCAAAATTATGCAAACACAATCCATGCAATGCAACATTTAATGCACAATTATGACATCACAATCCATGCAATGCAACAATTAATGCAAAATTATGACATCACAATACATGCAATTCAAAATTGAATGCAAAATTATTACATCACAATCCATGCAATGCAACATTTAATGCAAAATTATGCAAACACAATCCATGCAATTCAACATTTAATGCAATATTATGAAATCACAATCCATGCAATGCAACATTTAATGCAAAATTATGACATCACAATATATGTAATGCAACATGTAATGCAAAATTATGACATCACAATAAATGCAATGCACAAATCAATGCAACATTATGCAATCACAATGCATGCAATGCAACATTTAATGCAAAATTATGCAATCACAATCCATGCAATGCAACAATTAATACAAAATTATGCAATCACAATCCATGCAATGCAAAATTCAATGCAAAATTATGACATCACAATCCATGCAATGCAACATTTAATGCAAAATTATGACATCACTGTCCATGCAATGCAACATTATTACATCACAGTACATGTAATGCAACATGTAATGCAAAATTATGACATCACAATCCATGCAATGCAACATTTAATGCAAAATTATGCAAACAAAATCCATGCAATTCAACATTTAATCCAAAATTATGACATCACAATCCATGCAATGCAACATTTAATGCAACATTATGACATCACAATACATGTAATGCAACATGTAGTGCAAAATTATGCAATCACAATCCATGTAATGCAACATTTAATGCAAAATTATGCAAACACAATCCATGCAATTCCACATTTAATGCAAAATTATGAAATCACAATCCATGCAATGCAACAATTAATGCATAATTATGCAATCACAATCCATGCAATGCAACATATAATGAAAAAATATGACATCACAATCCATGCAATGCAACATTTAATGCAAAAGTATGACATCACAATCCATGCAATGCAACATTTAATGCAAAATTATTACATCAATATCCATGCAATGCAACATTTAATGCAACATTATGACATCACAATACATGTAATGCAAAATTATGCAATCACAATCCATGCAATGCAACATTTAATGCAAAATTATGCAAACACAATCCATGCAATTCAACATTTAATGCAAAATTATGACATCACAATCCATGCAATGCAACATTTAATGCAAAATTATGACATCACAATAAATGCAATGCAAAATTCAATGCAACATTATGCAATCACAATCCATGCAATGCAACATTTAATGCAAAATGATGACATCACAATCCATGCAATGCAACAGTTAATGCAACATTATGACATCACAATCCATGCAATGCAAAATTCAATGTAAAATTATGACATCACAATCCATGCAATGCAACATTTAATGCAAAATTATGACATCACAACCCATGCATGCAACATTTAATGCAAAATTATGCAAACAACATCCATGCAATTCAACATTTAATCCAAAATTATGACATCACAATCAATGCAATGCAACATTTAATGCAAAATTATGCAATCACAATAAATGCAATGCAAAAAGCAAGGCAACATTATGCAATCACAATCCATGCAATGCAACAATTAATGCAAAATTATGCAATCACAATACATGCAATGCAACATTTAATGCAAAAAAGACATCACAATCCATGCAATGCAAAATGCAATCTCAATCCATGCAATGTAACATTTAATGCAAAATTATGACATCACAATCCATGCAATGCAAAATGCAATGCAAAATTATGACATCACAATCCATGCAATGCAACATTTAATGCAAAATTATGCAATCACAATCCATGCAATGCAACAGTTAATGCAAAATTATGCTATCACAATCCATGCAATTCAAAATTAAATGCAAAATTATGACATCACAATCCATGCAATGCAACATTATGACATCACAACCCATGCAATGCAACAATTAATGCATAATTATGCAATCACAATCCATGCAATGCAACATATAATGATTAAATATGACATCACAATCCATGCAATGCAACATTTATTGCAAAATTATTAAATCACAATCCATGCAATGCAACATTTAATGCAAAATTATTAAATCACAATCCATTCAATGCAACATTTAATGCATAATTTTGCAAACACAATCCATGCAATGCAACATTTAATGCAAAATAATGATATCACAATCCATGCAATGCAACATTTAATGCAAAATTATGTCATCACTATCCATGCAATGCATAATTATGCTATCACAATCCATGCAATGCAGAATTTAATACAAAAATATGACATTACAATCCACGCAATGCAAAATGCAATGCAAAATGATGCAATCTAAATCCATGCAATGCACATTTAATGCAAAATTATGCAATCACAATCCCTGCAATGCAACAATAAATGCAAAATTATGCAATCACAATCCATGCAATGCAACATTTTATGCAAAATTATGACATCACAATCCATGCAATGCAAAATGCAATCACAATCCGTGCAATGCAACATTGAATGCAAAATTATAACATCACAATCCATGCAATGCAACATTTAATGCAACATTATGACAGCACAATACATGTAATGCAACATGTAATGCAAAATTATGCAATTACAATCCATGCAATGCAACATTTAATGCAAAATTATGCAAACACAATCCATGCAATTCAACATTTAATGCAAAATTATGACATCACAATCCATGCAATGCAAAATTTAATTTTAAATTATGACTACAATAAATGCAATGCAAAAATCAATGCAAAATTATGCAATCACAATCCATGCAATGCAACTATTCATGCAAAATTATGCAATCACAATACATGCAATGCAACATTTAATGCAAAATTATGACATCACAATACATGCAATGCATAATTATGCTATCACAATCCATGCAATGCAGAATTTAATACAAAAATATGACATTACAATCCACGCAATGCAAAATGCAATGCAAAATGATGCAATCTAAATCCATGCAATGCACATTTAATGCAAAATTATGCAATCACAATCCATGCAATGCAACAATAAATGCAAAATTATGCAATCACAATCCATGCAATGCAACATTTTATGCAAAATTATGACACCACAATCCATGCAATGCAACATTTAATGCAAAATTATGCATACACAATTCATGCAATTTAACATTTAATGCAAAATTATGACATCACAATCCATGCAATGCAACATTTAATGCAAAATTATGACGTCACAATCCATGCAATGCAAAATTTAATGCAAAATTATGACATCACAATCCATGCAATGCAACATTTAATGCAAAATTATGCAATCGCAATCCATGCAATGCAACATTTAATGCAAAATTATGCAATCACAATAAATGCAATGTAAAAAGCAATGCAACATTATGCAATCACAATCCATTCAATGCAATATTGAATGCAAAATTTTAACATCACAATCCATGCAATGCAACATTCAATGCAAAATTATGTAATCACAATCTATGCAATGCAACATTTAATGCAAAATTATGACACCACAATCCATGCAATGCAACATTTAATGCAAAATAATGCAAACACAATTCATGCAATTTAACATTTAATGCAAAATTATGACATCACAATCCATGCAATGCAACATTTAATGCAAAATTATGACATCACAATCCATGCAATGCAAAATGTAATGCAAAATTATGACATCACAATCCATGCAATGCAACATTTAATGCAAAATTATGCAATAGCAATCCATGCAATGCAACATTTAATGCAACATTATGCAGTTACAATCCATGCAATGCAACATTTAATGCAAAATTGTGACATCACAATCCATGCAATGCGCCATTTAATGCAAAATTATAATATCGCAATACATGCAATTCAAAATTTAATGCAAAATTATGACATCACAATCAATGCAATGCAATATTTAATGCAAAATTATTACATCACAATCCATGCAATGCAACATTTAATGCAATATTATGAAATCACAATATATGTAATGCAACATGTAATGCAAAATTATGACATCACAATAAATGCAATGCAAAAATCAATGCAACATTATGCAATCACAATGCATGCAATGCAACATTTAATGCAAAATTATGCACTCACAATCCATGCAAAGCAACAATTAATGCAAAATTATGCAATCACAATCCATGCAATGCAAAATTCAATGCAAAATTATGACATCACAATCCATGCAATGCAACATTTAATGCAAAATTATGACATCACTGTCCATGCAATGCAACATTTTATGCAAAATTATGACAACACAATCCATGCAATGCAACATTATTACATCACAATACATGTAATGCAACATGTAATGCAAAATTATGACATCACAATCCATGCAATGCAACATTTAATGCAAAATTATAACATCACAATCCATGCAATGCAACATTTAATGCAAAATTATGCAAACACAATCCAAGCAATGCATCATTTAATGCACAATTATGACATCACAATCCATGCAATGCAACAATTAATGCAAAATTATGACATCACAATACGTGCAATTCAAAATTGAATGCAAAATTATTACATCACAATCCATGCAATGCAACATTTAATGCAAAATTATGCAAACACAATCCATGCAATTCAACATTTAATGCAATATTATGAAATCACAATCCATGCAATGCAACATTTAATGCAAAATTATGACATCACAATATATGTAATGCAACATGTAATGCAAAATTATGACATCACAATAAATGCAATGCACAAATCAATGCAACATTATGCAATCACAATGCATGCAATGCAACATTTAATGCAAAATTATGCAATCACAATCCATGCAATGCAACAATTAATACAAAATTATGCAATCACAATCCATGCAATGCAAAATTCAATGCAAAATTATGACATCACAATCCATGCAATGCAACATTTAATGCAAAATTATGACATCACTGTCCATGCAATGCAACATTTTATGATAAATTATGACAACACAATCCATGCAATGCAACATTATTATATCACAGTACATGTAATGCAACATGTAATGCAAAATTATGCAAACACAATCCATGCAATTCCACATTTAATGCAAAATTATGAAATCACAATCCATGCAATGCAACAATTAATGCATAATTATGCAATCACAATCCATGCAATGCAACATATAATGAAAAAATATGACATCACAATCCATGCAATGCAACATTTAATGCAAAATTATGACAACACAATCCATGCAATGCAACATTTAATGCAAAATTATTACATCAATATCCATGCAATGCAACATTTAATGCAACATTATGACATCACAATACATGTAATGCAAAATTATGCAATCACAATCCATGCAATTCAACATTTAATGCAATATTATGAAATCACAATCCATGCAATGCAACATTTAATGCAAAATTCTGACGTCACAATCCATGCAATGCAAAATTTAATGCAAAATTATGACATCACAATACATGTAATGCAACATTTAATGCAACATTATGACATCACAATACATGTAATGCAACATGTAATGCAAAATTATGACATCACAATAAATGCAATGCAAAAATCAATGCAACATTATGCAATCACAATGCATGCAATGCAACATTTAATGCAAAATTATGCAATCACAATCCATGCAATGCAACAATTAATGCAAAATTATGCAATCACAAGCCATGCAATGCAAAATTCAATGCAAAATTATGACATCACAATCCATGCAATGCAACATTTAATGCAAAATTATGACATCACTGTCCATGCAATGCAACATTTTATGCAAAATTATGACAACACAATCCATGCAATGCAACATTATTACATCACAATACATGTAATGCAAAATTATGACATCACAATCCATGCAATGCAACATTTAATGCAAAATTATGACATAACTGTCCATGCAATGCAACATTTTATGCAAAATTATGACAACACAATCCATGCAATGCAACATTATTACATCACAATACATGTAATGCAACATGTAATGCAAAATTATGCAATCACAATCCATGTAATGCAACATTTAATGCAAAATTATGCAAACACAATCCATGCAATTCCACATTTAATGCAAAATTATGACATCACAATCCATGCAATGCAACAATTAATGCATAATTATGCAATCACAATCCATGCAATGCAACATATAATGAAAAAATATGACATCACAATCCATGCAATGCAACATTTAATGCAAAATTATGACATCACAATCCATGCAATGCAACATTTAATGCAAAATTATTACATCAATATACATGCAATGCAACATTTAATGCAACGTTATGACATCACAATACATGTAATGCAAAATTATGCAATCACAATCCATGCAATGCAACATTTAATGCAAAATTATGACATCACAATCCATGCAATGCAACATTTAATGCAAAATTATGACATCACAATAAATGCAATGCAAAATTCAATGCAACATTATGCAATCACAATCCATGCAATGCAACATTTAATGCAAGATTATGACATCACAATACATGCAATGCAACAGTTAATGCAAAATTATGACATCACAATCCATGCAATGCAACATTTAATGCAAAATTATGACATCACAATAAATGCAATGCAAAATTCAATGCAACATTATGCAATCACAATCCATGCAATGCAACATTTAATGCAACATTATGACATCACAATACATGTAATGCAAAATTATGCAATCACAATCCATGCAATGCAACATTTAATGCAAAATTATGCAAACACAATCCATGCAATTCAACATTTAATGCAAAATTATGACATCACAATCCATGCAATGCAACATTTAATGCAAAATTATGACATCACAACCCATGCATGCAACATTTAATGCAAAATTATGCAAACAAAA
This sequence comes from Pseudophryne corroboree, assembly GCF_028390025.1. Lineage (NCBI taxonomy): Eukaryota > Metazoa > Chordata > Amphibia > Anura > Myobatrachidae > Pseudophryne > Pseudophryne corroboree. Next base: position 366,766,019 of record NC_086448.1, read on the forward strand.
TCCATGCAATTCAACATTTAATCCAAAATTATGACATCACAATCCATGCAATGCAACATTTAATGCAACATTATGACATCACAATACATGTAATGCAACATGTAATGCAAAATTATGCAATCACAATCCATGCAATGCAACATGTAATGCATAATTATGACATCACAATCCATGTAATGCAACATTTAATGCAAAATTATGACATCACAATCAATGCAATGCAACATTTAATACAAAATTATGCAATCACAATAAATGCAATGCAAAAAGCAATGCAACATTATGCAATCACAATCCATTCAATGCAATATTGAATGCAAAATGTTAACATCACAATCCATGCAATGCAACATTCAATGCAAAATTATGTAATCACAATCTATGCAATGTAACGTTTAATGCAAAAAAGACATCACAATCCATGCAATGCAAAATGCAATCTCAATCCATGCAATGTAACATTTAATGCAAAATTATGACATCACAATCCATGCAATGCAAAATGCAATGCAAAATTATGACATCACAATCCATGCAATGCAACATTTAATGCAAAATTATGCAATCACAATCCATGCAATGCAACAGTTAATGCAAAATTATGCTATCACAATCCATGCAATTTAAAATTAAATGCAAAATTATGACATCACAATCCATGCAATGCAACATATAATGCAAAATTATGACATCACAACCCATGCAATAATTAATGCATAATTATGCAATCACAATCCATGCAATGCAACATATAATGATTAAATATGACATCACAATCCATGCAATGCAACATTTAATGCAAAATTATTAAATCACAATCCATGCAATGCAACATTTAATGCAAAATTATTAAATCACAATCCATTCAATGCAACATTTAATGCATAATTATGCAAACACAATACATGCAATGCAACATTTAATGCAAAATAATGATATCACAATCCATGCAATGCAACATTTAATGCAAAATTATGTCATCACTATCCATGCAATGCATAATTATGCTATCACAATCCATGCAATGCAGCATTTAATACAAAAATATGACATTACAATCCACGCAATGCAAAATGCAATGCAAAATGATGCAATCTAAATCCATGCAATGCACATTTAATGCAAAATTATGCAATCACAATCCCTGCAATGCAACAATAAATGCAAAATTATGCAATCACAATCCATGCAATGCAACATTTTATGCAAAATTATGACATCACAATCCATGCAATGCAAAATGCAATCACAATCCGTGCAATGCAACATTGAATGCAAAATTATAACATCACAATTCATGCAATGCAACATTTATTGCAAAAATATGACATCACAATCCATGCAATGCAACATTTAATGCAACATTATGACATCACAATACATGTAATGCAACATGTAATGCAAAATTATGCAATTACAATCCATGCAATGCAACATTTAATGCAAAATTATGCAAACACAATCCATGCAATTCAACATTTAATGCAAAATTATGACATCACAATCCATGCAATGAAACATTTAATGCAAAATTATGCAATCACAATAAATGCAATGCAACAGTTAATGCAAAATTATGCTATCACAATCCATGCAATTTAAAATTAAATGCAAAATTATGACATCACAATCCATGCAATGCAACATATAATGCAAAATTATGACATCACAACCCATGCAATAATTAATGCATAATTATGCAATCACAATCCATGCAATGCAACATATAATGATTAAATATGACATCACAATCCATGCAATGCAACATTTAATGCAAAATTATTAAATCACAATCCATGCAATGCAACATTTAATGCAAAATTATTAAATCACAATCCATTCAATGCAACATTTAATGCATAATTATGCAAACACAATCCATGCAATGCAACATTTAATGCAAAATAATGATATCACAATCCATGCAATGCAACATTTAATGCAAAATTATGTCATCACTATCCATGCAATGCATAATTATGCTATCACAATCCATGCAATGCAGCATTTAATACAAAAATATGACATTACAATCCACGCAATGCAAAATGCAATGCAAAATGATGCAATCTAAATCCATGCAATGCACATTTAATGCAAAATTATGCAATCACAATCCCTGCAATGCAACAATAAATGCAAAATTATGCAATCACAATCCATGCAATGCAACATTTTATGCAAAATTATGACATCACAATCCATGCAATGCAAAATGCAATCACAATCCGTGCAATGCAACATTGAATGCAAAATTATAACATCACAATTCATGCAATGCAACATTTATTGCAAAAATATGACATCACAATCCATGCAATGCAACATTTAATGCAACATTATGACATCACAATACATGTAATGCAACATGTAATGCAAAATTATGCAATTACAATCCATGCAATGCAACATTTAATGCAAAATTATGCAAACACAATCCATGCAATTCAACATTTAATGCAAAATTATGACATCACAATCCATGCAATGAAACATTTAATGCAAAATTATGCAATCACAATAAATGCAATGCAAAAAGCAATGCAACATTATGCAATCACAATCCATTCAATGCAATATTGAATGCAAAATTTTAACATCACAATCCATGCAATGCAACATTTAATGCAAAATTATGCATACACAATTCATGCAATTTAACATTTAATGCAAAATTATGACATCACAATCTATGCAATGCAACATTTAATGCAACATTATGACGTCACAATCCATGCAATGCAACATTTAATGCAAAATTATGACATCACAATCCATGCAATGAAACATTTAATGCAAAATTATGCAATCACAATAAATGCAATGCAAAAAGCAATGCAACATTATGCAATCACAATCCATTCAATGCAATATTGAATGCAAAATTTTAACATCACAATCCATGCAATGCAACATTCAATGCAAAATTATGTAATCACAATCTATGCAATGCAACATTTAATGCAAAATTATGACATCACAATCCATGCAATGCAACATTTAATGCAAGATTATGACATCACAATACATGCAATGCAACAGTTAATGCAAAATTATGACATCACAATCCATGCAATGTAAAATTATGACATCACAATAAATGCAATGCAAAAATCAATGCAACATTATGCAATCACAATCCATGCAATGCAACAATTCATGCAAAACTATGCAATCACAATACATGCAATGCAACATTTAATGCAAAATTATGACATCACAATCCATGCAATGCAAAATGCAATCACAATCCGTGCAATGCAACATTGAATGCAAAATTATAACATCACAATCCATGCAATGCGCCATTTAATGCAAAATTATAACATCACAATCCATGCAATGCAACATTTAATGCAAAATTATTACATCAATATACATGCAATGCAACATTTAATGCAACATTATGACATCACAATACATGTAATGCAAAATTATGCAATTACAATCCATGCAATGCAACATTTAATGCAAAATTATGCAAACACAATCCATGCAATTCAACATTTAATGCAAAATTATGACATCACAATCCATGCAATGCAAAATTTAATTTTAAATTATGACTACAATAAATGCAATGCAAAAATCAATGCAAAATTATGCAATCACAATCCATGCAATGCAACAATTCATGCAAAATTATGCAATCACAATACATGCAATGCAACATTTAATGCAAAATTATGACATCACAATCCACGCAATGCAAAATGCAATCACAATCCGTGCAATGCAACATTGAATGCAAAATTATAACATCACAATCCATGCAATGCGCCATTTAATGCAAAATTATAACATCACAATCCATGCAATGCAACATTTAATGCAAAATTATGCAAACACAATCCATGCAATGCAACATTTAATGCAAAATTATGACATCACAATCCATGCACTGCAACATTTAATGCAAAATTATGACATCACAATACGTGCAATTCAAAATTGAATGCAAAATTATTACATCACAATCCATGCAATGCAACATTTAATGCAAAATTATGCAAACACAATCCATGCAATTCAACATTTAATGCAATATTATGAAATCACAATCCATGCAATGCAACATTTAATGCAAAATTATGACATCACAATATATGTAATGCAACATGTAATGCAAAATTATGACATCACAATAAATGCACTGCAAAAATCAATGCAAAATTATGCAATCACAATGCATGCAATGCAACATTTAATGCAAAATTATGCAATCACAATCCATGCAATGCAACAATTAATACAAAATTATGCAATCACAATCCATGCAATGCAAAATTCAATGCAAAATTATGACATCACAATCCATGCAATGCAACATTTAATGCAAAATTATGACATCACTGTCCATGCAATGCAACATTTTATGCAAAATTATGACAACACAATCCATGCAATGCAACATTTAATGCAAAATTATGCAAACAAAATCCATGCAATTCAACATTTAATCCAAAATTATGACATCACAATCCATGCAATGCAACATTTAATGCAACATTATGACATCACAATACATGTAATGCAACATGTAGTGCAAAATTATGCAATCACAATCCATGTAATGCAACATTTAATGCAAAATTATGCAAACACAATCCATGCAATTCCACATTTAATGCAAAATTATGAAATCACAATCCATGCAATGCAACAATTAATGCATAATTATGCAATCACAATCCATGCAATGCAACATATAATGAAAAAATATGACATCACAATCCATGCAATGCAACATTTAATGCAAAATTATGACATCACAATCCATGCAATGCAACATTTAATGCAAAATTATTACATCAATATCCATGCAATGCAACATTTAATGCAACATTATGACATCACAATACATGTAATGCAACATTATGACATCACAACCCATGCAATGCAACAATTAATGCATAATTATGCAATCACAATCCATGCAATGCAACATATAATGATTAAATATGACATCACAATCCATGCAATGCAACATTTATTGCAAAATTATTAAATCACAATCCATGCAATGCAACATTTAATGCAAAATTATTAAATCACAATCCATTCAATGCAACATTTAATGCATAATTATGCAAACACAATCCATGCAATGCAACATTTAATGCAAAATAATGATATCACAATCCATGCAATGCAACATTTAATGCAAAATTATGTCATCACTATCCATGCAATGCATAATTATGCTATCACAATCCATGCAATGCAGAATTTAATACAAAAATATGACATTACAATCCACGCAATGCAAAATGCAATGCAAAATGATGCAATCTAAATCCATGCAATGCACATTTAATTCAAAATTATGCAATCACAATCCCTGCAATGCAACAATAAATGCAAAATTATGCAATCACAATCCATGCAATGCAACATTTTATGCAAAATTATGACATCAGAATCCATGCAATGCAAAATGCAATCACAATCCGTGCAATGCAACATTGAATGCAAAATTATAACATCACAATTCATGCAATGCAACATTTATTGCAAAAATATGACATCACAATCCATGCAATGCAACATTTAATGCAACATTATGACATCACAATACATGTAATGCAACATGTAATGCAAAATTATGCAATTACAATCCATGCAATGCAACATTTAATGCAAAATTATGCAAACACAATCCATGCAATTCAACATTTAATGCAAAATTATGACATCACAATCCATGCAATGCAAAATTTAATTTTAAATTATGACTACAATAAATGCAATGCAAAAATCAATGCAAAATTATGCAATCACAATCCATGCAATGCTACAATTCATGCAAAATTATGCAATCACAATACATGCAATGCAAGATTTAATGCAAAATTATGACACCACAATCCATGCAATGAAACATTTAATGCAAAATTATGCAATCACAATAAATGCAATGTAAAAAGCAATGCAACATTATGCAATCACAATCCATTCAATGCAATATTGAATGCAAAATTTTAACATCACATTCCATGCAATGCAACATTCAATGCAAAATTATGTAATCACAATCTATGCAATGCAACATTTAATGCAAAATTATGACACCACAATCCATGCAATGCAACATTTAATGCAAAATTATGCATACACAATTCATGCAATTTAACATTTAATGCAAAATTATGACATCACAATCCATGCAATGCAAAATTTAATGCAAAATTATGACATCACAATCCATGCAATGCAACATTTAATGCAAAATTATGCAATCGCAATCCATGCAATGCAACATTTAATGCAAAATTATGCAATCACAATAAATGCAATGTAAAAAGCAATGCAACATTATGCAATCACAATCCATTCAATGCAATATTGAATGCAAAATTTTAACATCACAATCCATGCAATGCAACATTCAATGCAAAATTATGTAATCACAATCTATGCAATGCAACATTTAATGCAAAATTATGACACCACAATCCATGCAATGCAACATTTAATGCAAAATAATGCATACACAATTCATGCAATTTAACATTTAATGCAAAATTATGACATCACAATCCATGCAATGCAACATTTAATGCAAAATTATGACGTCACAATCCATGCAATGCAAAATGTAATGCAAAATTATGACATCACAATCCATGCAATGCAACATTTAATGCAAAATTATGCAATAGCAATCCATGCAATGCAACATTTAATGCAACATTATGCAGTCACAATCCATGCAATGCAACATTTAATGCAAGATTGTGACATCACAATCCATGCAATGCGCCATTTAATGCAAAATTATAAAATCGCAATACATGCAATTCAAAATTTAATGCAAAATTATGACATCACAATCAATGCAATGCAATATTTAATGCAAAATTATTACATCACAATCCATGCAATGCAACATTTAATGCAATATTATGAAATCACAATCCATGCAATGCAACATTTAATGCAACATTATGACATCACAATATATGTAATGCAACATGTAATGCAAAATTATGACATCACAATAAATGCAATGCAAAAATCAATGCAACATTATGCAATCACAATGCATGCAATGCAACATTTAATGCAAAATTATGCAATCACAATCCATGCAATGCAACAATTAATGCAAAATTATGCAATCACAATCCATGCAATGCAAAATTCAATGCAAAATTATGACATCACAATCCATGCAATGCAACATTTAATGCAAAATTATGACATCACTGTCCATGCAATGCAACATTTTATGCAAAATTATGACAACACAATCCATGCAATGCATCATTATTATATCACAGTACATGTAATGCAACATGTAATGCAAAATTATGACATCACAATCCATGCAATGCAACATTTAATGCAAAATTATAACATCACAATCCATGCAATGCAACATTTAATGCAAAATTATGCAAACACAATCCATGCAATGCAACATTTAATGCACAATTATGACATCACAATCCATGCAATGCAACAATTAATGCAAAATTATGACATCACAATACATGCAATTCAAAATTGAATGCAAAATTATTACATCACAATCCATGCAATGCAACATTTAATGCAAAATTATGCAAACACAATCCATGCAATTCAACATTTAATGCAATATTATGAAATCACAATCCATGCAATGCAACATTTAATGCAAAATTATGACATCACAATATATGTAATGCAACATGTAATGCAAAATTATGACATCACAATAAATGCAATGCACAAATCAATGCAACATTATGCAATCACAATGCATGCAATGCAACATTTAATGCAAAATTATGCAATCACAATCCATGCAATGCAACAATTAATACAAAATTATGCAATCACAATCCATGCAATGCAAAATTCAATGCAAAATTATGACATCACAATCCATGCAATGCAACATTTAATGCAAAATTATGACATCACTGTCCATGCAATGCAACATTTTATGCAAAATTATGACAACACAATCCATGCAATGCAACATTATTACATCACAGTACATGTAATGCAACATGTAATGCAAAATTATGACATCACAATCCATGCAATGCAACATTTAATGCAAAATTATGCAAACAAAATCCATGCAATTCAACATTTAATCCAAAATTATGACATCACAATCCATGCAATGCAACATTTAATGCAACATTATGACATCACAATACATGTAATGCAACATGTAGTGCAAAATTATGCAATCACAATCCATGTAATGCAACATTTAATGCAAAATTATGCAAACACAATCCATGCAATTCCACATTTAATGCAAAATTATGAAATCACAATCCATGCAATGCAACAATTAATGCATAATTATGCAATCACAATCCATGCAATGCAACATATAATGAAAAAATATGACATCACAATCCATGCAATGCAACATTTAATGCAAAATTATGACATCACAATCCATGCAATGCAACATTTAATGCAAAATTATTACATCAATATCCATGCAATGCAACATTTAATGCAACATTATGACATCACAATACATGTAATGCAAAATTATGCAATCACAATCCATGCAATGCAACATTTAATGCAAAATTATGCAAACACAATCCATGCAATTCAACATTTAATGCAAAATTATGACATCACAATCCATGCAATGCAACATTTAATGCAAAATTATGACATCACAATAAATGCAATGCAAAATTCAATGCAACATTATGCAATCACAATCCATGCAATGCAACATTTAATGCAAGATTATGACATCACAATACATGCAATGCAACAGTTAATGCAAAATTATGACATCACAATCCATGCAATGTAAAATTATGACATCACAATAAATGCAATGCAAAAATCAATGCACCATTATGCAATCACAATCCATGCAATGCAACATTTAATGCAAAATGATGACATCACAATCCATGCAATGCAACAGTTAATGCAACATTATGACATCACAATCCATGCAATGCAAAATTCAATGTAAAATTATGACATCACAATCCATGCAATGCAACATTTAATGCAAAATTATGACATCACAACCCATGCATGCAACATTTAATGCAAAATTATGCAAACAACATCCATGCAATTCAACATTTAATCCAAAATTATGACATCACAATCAATGCAATGCAACATTTAATGCAAAATTATGACATCACAATCCATGCAATGCAACATTTAATGCAAAATTATGCAATCACAATCCATGCAATGCAACAGTTAATGCAAAATTATGCTATCACAATCCATGCAATTCAAAATTAAATGCAAAATTATGACATCACAATCCATGCAATGCAACATTATGACATCACAACCCATGCAATGCAACAATTAATGCATAATTATGCAATCACAATCCATGCAATGCAACATATAATGATTAAATATGACATCACAATCCATGCAATGCAACATTTATTGCAAAATTATTAAATCACAATCCATGCAATGCAACATTTAAGGCAAAATTATTAAATCACAATCCATTCAATGCAACATTTAATGCATAATTATGCAAACACAATCCATGCAATGCAACATTTAATGCAAAATAATGATATCACAATCCATGCAATGCAACATTTAATGCAAAATTATGTCATCACTATCCATGCAATGCATAATTATGCTATCACAATCCATGCAATGCAGAATTTAATACAAAAATATGACATTACAATCCACGCAATGCAAAATGCAATGCAAAATGATGCAATCTAAATCCATGCAATGCACATTTAATGCAAAATTATGCAATCACAATCCCTGCAATGCAACAATAAATGCAAAATTATGCAATCACAATCCATGCAATGCAACATTTTATGCAAAATTATGACATCACAATCCATGCAATGCAAAATGCAATCACAATCCGTGCAATGCAACATTGAATGCAAAATTATAACATCACAATCCATGCAATGCAACATTTAATGCAACATTATGACATCACAATACATGTAATGCAACATGTAATGCAAAATTATGCAATTACAATCCATGCAATGCAACATTTAATGCAAAATTATGCAAACACAATCCATGCAATTCAACATTTAATGCAAAATTATGACATCACAATCCATGCAATGCAAAATTTAATTTTAAATTATGACTACAATAAATGCAATGCAAAAATCAATGCAAAATTATGCAATCACAATCCATGCAATGCAACAATTCATGCAAAATTATGCAATCACAATACATGCAATGCAACATTTAATGCAAAATTATGACATCACAATCCATGCAATGCATAATTATGCTATCACAATCCATGCAATGCAGAATTTAATACAAAAATATGACATTACAATCCACGCAATGCAAAATGCAATGCAAAATGATGCAATCTAAATCCATGCAATGCACATTTAATGCAAAATTATGCAATCACAATCCCTGCAATGCAACAATAAATGCAAAATTATGCAATCACGATCCATGCAATGCAACATTTTATGCAAAATTATGACACCACAATCCATGCAATGCAACATTTAATGCAAAATTATGCATACACAATTCATGCAATTTAACATTTAATGCAAAATTATGACATCACTATCCATGCAATGCAACATTTAATGCAAAATTATGACGTCACAATCCATGCAATGCAAAATTTAATGCAAAATTATGACATCACAATCCATGCAATGCAACATTTAATGCAAAATTATGCAATTGCAATCCATGCAATGCAACATTTAATGCAAAATTATGCAATCACAATAAATGCAATGTAAAAAGCAATGCAACATTATGCAATCACAATCCATTCAATGCAATATTGAATGCAAAATTTTAACATCACAATCCATGCAATGCAACATTCAATGCAAAATTATGTAATCACAATCTATGCAATGCAACATTTAATGCAAAATTATGACACCACAATCCATGCAATGCAACATTTAATGCAAAATAATGCATACACAATTCATGCAATTTAACATTTAATGCAAAATTATGACATCACAATCCATGCAATGCAACATTTAATGCAAAATTATGACATCACAATCCATGCAATGCAAAATGTAATGCAAAATTATGACATCACAATCCATGCAATGCAACATTTAATGCAAAATTATGCAATAGCAATCCATGCAATGCAACATTTAATGCAACATTATGCAGTCACAATCCATGCAATGCAACATTTAATGCAAAATTGTGACATCACAATCCATGCAATGCGCCATTTAATGCAAAATTATAATATCGCAATACATGCAATTCAAAATTTAATGCAAAATTATGACATCACAATCAATGCAATGCAATATTTAATGCAAAATTATTACATCACAATCCATGCAATGCAACATTTAATGCAATATTATGAAATCACAATCCATGCAATGCAACATTTAATGCAACATTATGACATCACAATATATGTAATGCAACATGTAATGCAAAATTATGACATCACAATAAATGCAATGCAAAAATCAATGCAACATTATGCAATCACAATGCATGCAATGCAACATTTAATGCAAAATTATGCAATCACAATCCATGCAATGCAACAATTAATGCAAAATTATGCAATCACAATCCATGCAATGCAAAATTCAATGCAAAATTATGACATCACAATCCATGCAATGCAACATTTAATGCAAAATTATGACATCACTGTCCATGCAATGCAACATTTTATGCAAAATTATGACAACACAATCCATGCAATGCAACATTATTACATCACAATACATGTAATGCAACATGTAATGCAAAATTATGACATCACAATCCATGCAATGCAACATTTAATGCAAAATTATAACATCACAATCCATGCAATGCAACATTTAATGCAAAATTATGCAAACACAATCCATGCAATGCATCATTTAATGCACAATTATGACATCACAATCCATGCAATGCAACAATTAATGCAAAATTATGACATCACAATACGTGCAATTCAAAATTGAATGCAAAATTATTACATCACAATCCATGCAATGCAACATTTAATGCAAAATTATGCAAACACAATCCATGCAATTCAACATTTAATGCAATATTATGAAATCACAATCCATGCAATGCAACATTTAATGCAAAATTATGACATCACAATATATGTAATGCAACATGTAATGCAAAATTATGACATCACAATAAATGCAATGCACAAATCAATGCAACATTATGCAATCACAATGCATGCAATGCAACATTTAATGCAAAATTATGCAATCACAATCCATGCAATGCAACAATTAATACAAAATTATGCAATCACAATCCATGCAATGCAAAATTAAATGCAAAATTATGACATCACAATCCATGCAATGCAACATTTAATGCAAAATTATGACATCACTGTCCATGCAATGCAACATTTTATGCAAAATTATGACAACACAATCCCTGCAATGCAACATTATTATATCACAGTACGTGTAATGCAACATGTAATGCAAAATTATGACATCACAATCCATGCAATGCAACATTTTATGCAAAATTATGCAAACAAAATCCATGCAATTCAACATTTAATCCAAAGTTATGACATCACAATCCATGCAATGCAACAATTAATGCATAATTATGCAATCACAATCCATGCAATGCAACATATAATGAAAAAATATGACATCACAATCCATGCGATGCAACATTTAATGCAAAATTATGACAACACAATCCATGCAATGCAACATTTAATGCAAAATTATTACATCAATATCCATGCAATGCAACATTTAATGCAACATTATGACATCACAATACATGTAATGCAAAATTATGCAATCACAATCCATGCAATTCAACATTTAATGCAATATTATGAAATCACAATCCATGCAATGCAACATTTAATGCAAAATTCTGACGTCACAATCCATGCAATGCAAAATTTAATGCAAAATTATGACATCACAATACATGTAATGCAACATTTAATGCAACATTATGACATCACAATACATGTAATGCAACATGTAATGCAAAATTATGACATCACAATAAATGCAATGCAAAAATCAATGCAACATTATGCAATCACAATGCATGCAATGCAACATTTAATGCAAAATTATGCAATCACAATCCATGCAATGCAACAATTAATGCAAAATTATGCAATCACAAGCCATGCAATGCAAAATTCAATGCAAAATTATGACATCACAATCCATGCAATGCAACATTTAATGCAAAATTATGACATCACTGTCCATGCAATGCAACATTTTATGCAAAATTATGACAACACAATCCATGCAATGCAACATTATTACATCACAATACATGTAATGCAACATGTAATGCAAAATTATGACATCACAATCCATGCAATGCAACATTTAATGCAAAATTATGCAAACAAAATCCATGCAATTCAACATTTAATCCAAAATTATGACATCCCAATCCATGCAATGCAACATTTAATGCAACATTATGACATCACAATACATGTAATGCAACATGTAATGCAAAATTATGCAATCACAATCCATGTAATGCAACATTTAATGCAAAATTATGCAAACACAATCCATGCAATTCCACATTTAATGCAAAATTATGACATCACAATCCATGCAATGCAACAATTAATGCATAATTATGCAATCACAATCCATGCAATGCAACATATAATGAAAAAATATGACATCACAATCCATGCAATGCAACATTTAATGCAAAATTATGACATCACAATCCATGCAATGCAACATTTAATGCAAAATTATTACATCAATATACATGCAATGCAACATTTAATGCAACGTTATGACATCACAATACATGTAATGCAAAATTATGCAATCACAATCCATGCAATGCAACATTTAATGCAAAATTATGACATCACAATCCATGCAATGCAACATTTAATGCAAAATTATGACATCACAATAAATGCAATGCAAAATTCAATGCAACATTATGCAATCACAATCCATGCAATGCAACATTTAATGCAAGATTATGACATCACAATACATGCAATGCAACAGTTAATGCAAAATTATGACATCACAATCCATGCAATGTAAAATTATGACATCACAATAAATGCAATGCAAAAATCAATGCAACATTATGCAATCACAATCCATGCAATGCAACATTTAATGCAACATTATGACATCACAATACATGTAATGCAGAATTATGCAATCACAATCCATGCAATGCAACATTTAATGCAAAATTATGCAAACACAATCCATGCAATTCAACATTTAATGCAAAATTATGACATCACAATCCATGCAATGCAACATTTAATGCAAAATTATGACATCACAACCCATGCATGCAACATTTAATGCAAAATTATGCAAACAAAATCCATGCAATTCAACATTTAATCCAAAATTATGACATCACAATCCATGCAATGCAACATTTAATGCAACATTATGACATCACAATACATGTAATGCAACATGTAATGCAAAATTATGCAATCACAATCCATGCAATGCAACATGTAATGCATAATTATGACATCACAATCCATGTAATGCAACATTTAATGCAAAATTATGACATCACAATCAATGCAATGCAACATTTAATACAAAATTATGCAATCACAATAAATGCAATGCAAAAAGCAAGGCAACATTATGCAATCACAATCCATGCAATGCAACAATTAATGCAAAATTATGCAATCACAATACATGCAATGCAACGTTTAATGCAAAAAAGACATCACAATCCATGCAATGCAAAAATGCAATCTCAATCCATGCAATGTAACATGTAATGCAAAATTATGACATCACAATCCATGCAATGCAAAATGCAATGCAAAATTATGACATCACAATCCATGCAATGCAACATTTAATGCAAAATTATGCAATCACAATCCATGCAATGCAACAGTTAATGCAAAATTATGCTATCACAATCCATGCAATTTAAAATTAAATGCAAAATTATGACATCACAATCCATGCAATGCAACATATAATGCAAAATTATGACATCACAACCCATGCAATAATTAATGCATAATTATGCAATCACAATCCATGCAATGCAACATATAATGATTAAATATGACATCACAATCCATGCAATGCAACATTTAATGCAAAATTATTAAATCACAATCCATGCAATGCAACATTTAATGCAAAATTATTAAATCACAATCCATTCAATGCAACATTTAATGCATAATTATGCAAACACAATCCATGCAATGCAACATTTAATGCAAAATAATGATATCACAATCCATGCAATGCAACATTTAATGCAAAATTATGTCATCACTATCCATGCAATGCATAATTATGCTATCACAATCCATGCAATGCAGCATTTAATACAAAAATATGACATTACAATCCACGCAATGCAAAATGCAATGCAAAATTATGCAATCTAAATCCATGCAATGCACATTTAATGCAAAATTATGCAATCACAATCCCTGCAATGCAACAATAAATGCAAAATTATGCAATCACAATCCATGCAATGCAACATTTTATGCAAAATTATGACATCACAATCCATGCAATGCAAAATGCAATCACAATCCGTGCAATGCAACATTGAATGCAAAATTATAACATCACAATTCATGCAATGCAACATTTATTGCAAAAATATGACATCACAATCCATGCAATGCAACATGTAATGCAACATTATGACATCACAATACATGTAATGCAACATGTAATGCAAAATTATGCAATTACAATCCATGCAATGCAACATTTAATGCAAAATTATGCAAACACAATCCATGCAATTCAACATTTAATGCAAAATTATGACATCACAATCCATGCAATGAAACATTTAATGCAAAATTATGCAATCACAATAAATGCAATGCAAAAAGCAATGCAACATTATGCAATCACAATCCATTCAATGCAATATTGAATGCAAAATTTTAACATCACAATCCATGCAATGCAACATTTAATGCAAAATTATGCATACACAATTCATGCAATTTAACATTTAATGCAAAATTATGACATCACAATCCATGCAATGCAACATTTAATGCAACATTATGACGTCACAATCCATGCAATGCAACATTTAATGCAAAATTATGACATCACAATCCATGCAATGAAACATGTAATGCAAAATTATGACATCACAATAAATGCAATGCACAAATCAATGCAACATTATGCAATCACAATGCATGCAATGCAACATTTAATGCAAAATTATGCAATCACAATCCATGCAATGCAACAATTAATACAAAATTATGCATTCACTATCCATGCAATGCAAAATTCAATGCAAAATTATGACATCACAATCCATGCAATGCAACATTTAATGCAAAATTATGACATCACTGCCCATGCAATGCAACATTTTATGCAAAATTATGACAACACAATCCATGCAATGCAACATTATTATATCACAGTACATGTAATGCAAAATTATGACATCACAATCCATGCAATGCAACATTTTATGCAAAATTATGCAAACAAAATCCATGAAATTCAACATTTAATCCAAAATTATGACATCACAATCCATGCAATGCAACATTTAATGCAACATTATGACATCACAATACATGTAATGCAAAATTCTGCAATCACAATCCATGTAATGCAACATTTAATGCAAAATTATGCAAACACAATCCATGCAATTCCACATTTAATGCAAAATTATGAAATCACAATCCATGCAATGCAACAATTAATGCATAATTATGCAATCACAATCCATGCAATGCAACATATAATGAAAAAATATGACATCACAATCCATGCAATGCAACATTTAATGCAAAATTATGACAACACAATCCATGCAATGCAACATTTAATGCAAAATTATTACATCAATATCCATGCAATGCAACATTTAATGCAACATTATGACATCACAATACATGTAATGCAAAATTATGCAATCACAATCCATGCAATTCAACATTTAATGCAAAATTATGCAAACACAATCCATGCAATTCAACATGTAATGCAAAATTTTGACATCACAATCCATGCAATGCAACATTTAATGCAAAATTATGACATCACAATAAATGCAATGCAAAATTCAATGCAACATTATGCAATCACAATCCATGCAATGCAACATTTAATGCAAAATTATGACATCACAATCCATGCAATGCAACATTTAATGCAAAATTATTACATCACAATACATACAATGCAACATTTAATGCAACATTATGACATCACAATACATGTAATGCAACATATAATGCAAAATTATGCAATCACAATCCATGCAATGCAACATTTAATGCAAAATTATGACATCACAATCCATGCAGTGCAACATTTAATGCAAAATTATAACATCACAATAAATGCAATGCGAAATTCAATGCAACATTATGCAATCACAATCCATGCAATGCAACATTTAATGCAAAATTATGACATCACAATACATGCAATGCAACAGTTAATGCAAAATTATGACATCACAATCCATGCAATGTAAAATTATGACATCACAATAAATGCAATGCAAAAATCAATGCAACATTATGCAATCACAATCCATGCAATGCAACATTTAATGCAAAATGATGACATCACAATCCATGCAATTCAACATTTAATGCAAAATTATGACATCACAATCCATGCAATGCAACATTTAATGCAAAATTATAACATCACAATACGTGCAATTCAAAATGTAATGCAAAATTATGACATCACAATCAATGCAATGCAATATTTAATGCAAAATTATTACATCACAGTCCATGCAATGCAACATTTAATGCAAAATTATGACATCACAATCCATGCAATGCAACATTTAATGCTAAATTATGCAATCGCAATCCATGCAATGCAACATTTAATGCAACATTATGCAATCACAATCCATGCAATGCAACATTTAATGCAAAATTGTGACATCACAATCCATGCAATGCAACATTTAATGCAAAATTATGCAATCACAATCCATGCAATTCAAAATTTAAAGCAAAATTATGACATCATAATCCATGCAATGCAATATTTGATGCAAAATTATGACATCACAATCCATGCAATGCGCCATTTAATGCAAAATTATAACATCACAATACGTGCAATTCAAAATGTAATGCAAAATTATGACATCACAATCAATGCAATGCAATATTTAATGCAAAATTATTACATCACAATCCATGCAATGCAACATTTAATGCAAAATTATGCAAACACAATCCATGCAATTCAACATTTAATGCAATATTATGAAATCACAATACATGCAATGCAACATTTAATGCAAAATTCTGACGTCACAATCCATGCAATGCAACATGTAATGCAAAATTATTACATCAATATACATTTAATGCAACATTTAATGCAACATTATGACATCACAATACATGTAATGCAACATGTAATGCAAAATTATGCAATCACAATCCATGCAATGCAACATTTAATGCAAAATTATGACATCACAATCCATGCAATGCAACATGTAATGCAAAATTATTACATCAATATACATTTAATGCAACATTTAATGCAACATTATGACATCACAATACATGTAATGCAACATTTAATGCAAAATTATGACATCACAATAAATGCAATGCAAAAATCAATGCAACATTATGCAATCACAATGCATGCAATGCAACATTTAATGCAAAATTATGCAATCACAATCCATGCAATGCAACAATTAATGCAAAATTATGCAATCACAAGCCATGCAATGCAAAATTCAATGCAAAATTATGACATCACAATCCATGCAATGCAACATTTAATGCAAAATTATGACATCACTGTCCATGCAATGCAACATTTAATGCAAAATTATGACATCACAATCCATGCAATGCAACATTTAATGCAAAATTATGACATCACTGTCCATGCAATGCAACATTTTATGCAAAATTATGACAACACAATCCATGCAACGCAACATTATTACATCACAATACATGTAATGCAACATGTAATGCAAAATTATGACATCACAATCCATGCAATGCAACATTTAATGCAAAATTATAACATCACAATCCATGCAATGCAACATTTAATGCAAAATTATGCAAACACAATCCATGCAATGCATCATTTAATGCACAATTATGACATCACAATCCATGCAATGCAACAATTAATGCAAAATTATGACATCACAATACGTGCAATTCAAAATTGAATGCAAAATTATTACATCACAATCCATGCAATGCAACATTTAATGCAAAATTATGCAAACACAATCCATGCAATTCAACATTTAATGCAATATTATGAAATCACAATCCATGCAATGCAACATTTAATGCAAAATTATGACATCACAATATATGTAATGCAACATGTAATGCAAAATTATGACATCACAATAAATGCAATGCACAAATCAATGCAACATTATGCAATCACAATGCATGCAATGCAACATTTAATGCAAAATTATGCAATCACAATCCATGCAATGCAACAATTAATACAAAATTATGCAATCACAATCCATGCAATGCAAAATTAAATGCAAAATTATGACATCACAATCCATGCAATGCAACATTTAATGCAAAATTATGACATCACTGTCCATGCAATGCAACATTTTATGCAAAATTATGACAACACAATCCCTGCAATGCAACATTATTATATCACAGTACGTGTAATGCAACATGTAATGCAAAATTATGACATCACAATCCATGCAATGCAACATTTTATGCAAAATTATGCAAACAAAATCCATGCAATTCAACATTTAATCCAAAATTATGACATCACAATCCATGCAATGCAACAATTAATGCATAATTATGCAATCACAATCCATGCAATGCAACATATAATGAAAAAATATGACATCACAATCCATGCAATGCAACATTTAATGCAAAATTATGACAACACAATCCATGCAATGCAACATTTAATGCAAAATTATTACATCAATATCCATGCAATGCAACATTTAATGCAACATTATGACATCACAATACATGTAATGCAAAATTATGCAATCACAATCCATGCAATTCAACATTTAATGCAATATTGTGAAATCACAATCCATGCAATTCAACATGTAATGCAAAATTTTGACATCACAATCCATGCAATGCAACATTTAATGCAAAATTATGACATCACAATAAATGCAATGCAAAATTCAATGCAACATTATGCAATCACAATCCATGCAATGCAACATTTAATGCAAAATTATGACATCACAATCCATGCAATGCAACATTTAATGCAAAATTATTACATCACAATACATGCAATGCAACATTTAATGCAACATTATGACATCACAATACATGTAATGCAACATGTAATGCAAAATTATGCAATCACAATCCATGCAATGCAACATTTAATGCAAAATTATGACATCACAATCCATGCAGTGCAACATTTAATGCAAAATTATAACATCACAATAAATGCAATGCGAAATTCAATGCAACATTATGCAATCACAATCCATGCAATGCAACATTTAATGCAAAATTATGACATCACAATACATGCAATGCAACAGTTAATGCAAAATTATGACATCACAATCCATGCAATGTAAAATTATGACATCACAATAAATGCAATGCAAAAATCAATGCAACATTATGCAATCACAATCCATGCAATGCAACATTTAATGCAAAATGATGACATCACAATCCATGCAATTCAACATTTAATGCAAAATTATGACATCACAATCCATGCAATGCAACATTTAATGCAAAATTATGACATCACAATACATGTAATGCAAAATTCTGACATCACAATCCATGCAATGAAACATTTAATGCAAAATTATGCATACACAATTCATGCAATTCAACATTTAATGCAAAATTATGACATCACAATCCATGCAATGCAAAATGTAATCCAAAATTATGACGTCACAATACATGTAATGCAACATGTAATGCAAAATTATGACATCACTATCCATGCAATGCAACATTTAATGCAAAATTATGCAATCACAATCCATGCAATTCAAAATTTAATGCAAAATTATGACATCATAATCCATGCAATGCAATATTTGATGCAAAATTATGACATCACAATCCATGCAATGCGCCATTTAATGCAAAATTATAACATCACAATACGTGCAATTCAAAATGTAATGCAAAATTATGACATCACAATCAATGCAATGCAATATTTAATGCAAAATTATTACATCACAGTCCATGCAATGCAACATTTAATGCAAAATTATGACATCACAATCCATGCAATGCAACATTTAATGCTAAATTATGCAATCGCAATCCATGCAATGCAACATTTAATGCAACATTATGCAATCACAATCCATGCAATGCAACATTTAATGCAAAATTGTGACATCACAATCCATGCAATGCAACATTTAATGCAAAATTATGCAATCACAATCCATGCAATTCAAAATTTAAAGCAAAATTATGACATCATAATCCATGCAATGCAATATTTGATGCAAAATTATGACATCACAATCCATGCAATGCGCCATTTAATGCAAAATTATAACATCACAATACGTGCAATTCAAAATGTAATGCAAAATTATGACATCACAATCAATGCAATGCAATATTTAATGCAAAATTATTACATCACAATCCATGCAATGCAACATTTAATGCAAAATTATGCAAACACAATCCATGCAATTCAACATTTAATGCAATATTATGAAATCACAATACATGCAATGCAACATTTAATGCAAAATTCTGACGTCACAATCCATGCAATGCAACATGTAATGCAAAATTATGACGTCACAATACATGTAATGCAACATGTAATGCAAAATTATGACATCACTATCCATGCAATGCAACATTTAATGCAAAATTATGCAATCACAATCCATGCAATTCAAAATTTAATGCAAAATTATGACATCATAATCCATGCAATGCAATATTTGATGCAAAATTATGACATCACAATCCATGCAATGCGCCATTTAATGCAAAATTATAACATCACAATACGTGCAATTCAAAATGTAATGCAAAATTATGACATCACAATCAATGCAATGCAATATTTAATGCAAAATTATTACATCACAGTCCATGCAATGCAACATTTAATGCAAAATTATGACATCACAATCCATGCAATGCAACATTTAATGCTAAATTATGCAATCGCAATCCATGCAATGCAACATTTAATGCAACATTATGCAATCACAATCCATGCAATGCAACATTTAATGCAAAATTGTGACATCACAATCCATGCAATGCAACATTTAATGCAAAATTATGCAATCACAATCCATGCAATTCAAAATTTAAAGCAAAATTATGACATCATAATCCATGCAATGCAATATTTGATGCAAAATTATGACATCACAATCCATGCAATGCGCCATTTAATGCAAAATTATAACATCACAATACGTGCAATTCAAAATGTAATGCAAAATTATGACATCACAATCAATGCAATGCAATATTTAATGCAAAATTATTACATCACAATCCATGCAATGCAACATTTAATGCAAAATTATGCAAACACAATCCATGCAATTCAACATTTAATGCAATATTATGAAATCACAATACATGCAATGCAACATTTAATGCAAAATTCTGACGTCACAATCCATGCAATGCAACATGTAATGCAAAATTATTACATCAATATACATTTAATGCAACATTTAATGCAACATTATGACATCACAATACATGTAATGCAACATGTAATGCAAAATTATGCAATCACAATCCATGCAATGCAACATTTAATGCAAAATTATGACATCACAATCCATGCAATGCAACATGTAATGCAAAATTATTACATCAATATACATTTAATGCAACATTTAATGCAACATTATGACATCACAATACATGTAATGCAACATTTAATGCAAAATTATGACATCACAATAAATGCAATGCAAAAATCAATGCAACATTATGCAATCACAATGCATGCAATGCAACATTTAATGCAAAATTATGCAATCACAATCCATGCAATGCAACAATTAATGCAAAATTATGCAATCACAAGCCATGCAATGCAAAATTCAATGCAAAATTATGACATCACAATCCATGCAATGCAACATTTAATGCAAAATTATGACATCACTGTCCATGCAATGCAACATTTAATGCAAAATTATGACATCACAATCCATGCAATGCAACATTTAATGCAAAATTATGACATCACTGTCCATGCAATGCAACATTTTATGCAAAATTATGACAACACAATCCATGCAATGCAACATTATTACATCACAATACATGTAATGCAACATGTAATGCAAAATTATGACATCACAATCCATGCAATGCAACATTTAATGCAAAATTATAACATCACAATCCATGCAATGCAACATTTAATGCAAAATTATGCAAACACAATCCATGCAATGCATCATTTAATGCACAATTATGACATCACAATCCATGCAATGCAACAATTAATGCAAAATTATGACATCACAATACGTGCAATTCAAAATTGAATGCAAAATTATTACATCACAATCCATGCAATGCAACATTTAATGCAAAATTATGCAAACACAATCCATGCAATTCAACATTTAATGCAATATTATGAAATCACAATCCATGCAATGCAACATTTAATGCAAAATTATGACATCACAATATATGTAATGCAACATGTAATGCAAAATTATGACATCACAATAAATGCAATGCACAAATCAATGCAACATTATGCAATCACAATGCATGCAATGCAACATTTAATGCAAAATTATGCAATCACAATCCATGCAATGCAACAATTAATACAAAATTATGCAATCACAATCCATGCAATGCAAAATTAAATGCAAAATTATGACATCACAATCCATGCAATGCAACATTTAATGCAAAATTATGACATCACTGTCCATGCAATGCAACATTTTATGCAAAATTATGACAACACAATCCCTGCAATGCAACATTATTATATCACAGTATGTGTAATGCAACATGTAATGCAAAATTATGACATCACAATCCATGCAATGCAACATTTTATGCAAAATTATGCAAACAAAATCCATGCAATTCAACATTTAATCCAAAATTATGACATCACAATCCATGCAATGCAACAATTAATGCATAATTATGCAATCACAATCCATGCAATGCAACATATAATGAAAAAATATGACATCACAATCCATGCAATGCAACATTTAATGCAAAATTATGACAACACAATCCATGCAATGCAACATTTAATGCAAAATTATTACATCAATATCCATGCAATGCAACATTTAATGCAACATTATGACATCACAATACATGTAATGCAAAATTATGCAATCACAATCCATGCAATTCAACATTTAATGCAATATTATGAAATCACAATCCATGCAATGCAACATTTAATGCAAAATTCTGACGTCACAATCCATGCAATGCAAAATTTAATGCAAAATTATGACATCACAATACATGTAATGCAACATTTAATGCAACATTATGACATCACAATACATGTAATGCAACATGTAATGCAAAATTATGACATCACAATAAATGCAATGCAAAAATCAATGCAACATTATGCAATCACAATGCATGCAATGCAACATTTAATGCAAAATTATGCAATCACAATCCATGCAATGCAACAATTAATGCAAAATTATGCAATCACAAGCCATGCAATGCAAAATTCAATGCAAAATTATGACATCACAATCCATGCAATGCAACATTTAATGCAAAATTATGACATAACTGTCCATGCAATGCAACATTTTATGCAAAATTATGACAACACAATCCATGCAATGCAACATTATTACATCACAATACATGTAATGCAACATGTAATGCAAAATTATGACATCACAATCCATGCAATGCAACATTTAATGCAAAATTATGCAAACAAAATCCATGCAATTCAACATTTAATCCAAAATTATGACATCCCAATCCATGCAATGCAACATTTAATGCAACATTATGACATCACAATACATGTAATGCAACATGTAATGCAAAATTATGCAATCACAATCCATGTAATGCAACATTTAATGCAAAATTATGCAAACACAATCCATGCAATTCCACATTTAATGCAAAATTATGACATCACAATCCATGCAATGCAACAATTAATGCATAATTATGCAATCACAATCCATGCAATGCAACATATAATGAAAAAATATGACATCACAATCCATGCAATGCAACATTTAATGCAAAATTATGACATCACAATCCATGCAATGCAACATTTAATGCAAAATTATTACATCAATATACATGCAATGCAACATTTAATGCAACGTTATGACATCACAATACATGTAATGCAAAATTATGCAATCACAATCCATGCAATGCAACATTTAATGCAAAATTATGACATCACAATCCATGCAATGCAACATTTAATGCAAAATTATGACATCACAATAAATGCAATGCAAAATTCAATGCAACATTATGCAATCACAATCCATGCAATGCAACATTTAATGCAAGATTATGACATCACAATACATGCAATGCAACAGTTAATGCAAAATTATGACATCACAATCCATGCAATGTAAAATTATGACATCACAATAAATGCAATGCAAAAATCAATGCAACATTATGCAATCACAATCCATGCAATGCAACATTTAATGCAACATTATGACATCACAATACATGTAATGCAGAATTATGCAATCACAATCCATGCAATGCAACATTTAATGCAAAATTATGCAAACACAATCCATGCAATTCAACATTTAATGCAAAATTATGACATCACAATCCATGCAATGCAACATTTAATGTAAAATTATGACATCACAACCCATGCATGCAACATTTAATGCAAAATTATGCAAACAAAATCCATGCAATTCAACATTTAATCCAAAATTATGACATCACAATCCATGCAATGCAACATTTAATGCAACATTATGACATCACAATACATGTAATGCAACATGTAATGCAAAATTATGCAATCACAATCCATGCAATGCAACATGTAATGCATAATTATGACATCACAATCCATGTAATGCAACATTTAATGCAAAATTATGACATCACAATCAATGCAATGCAACATTTAATACAAAATTATGCAATCACAATAAATGCAATGCAAAAAGTAAGGCAACATTATGCAATCACAATCCATGCAATGCAACAATTAATGCAAAATTATGCAATCACAATACATGCAATGCAACGTTTAATGCAAAAAAGACATCACAATCCATGCAATGCAAAATGCAATCTCAATCCATGCAATGTAACATTTAATGCAAAATTATGACATCACAATCCATGCAATGCAAAATGCAATGCAAAATTATGACATCACAATCCATGCAATGCAACATTTAATGCAAAATTATGCAATCACAATCCATGCAATGCAACAGTTAATGCAAAATTATGCTATCACAATCCATGCAATTTAAAATTAAATGCAAAATTATGACATCACAATCCATGCAATGCAACATATAATGCAAAATTATGACATCACAACCCATGCAATAATTAATGCATAATTATGCAATCACAATCCATGCAATGCAACATATAATGATTAAATATGACATCACAATCCATGCAATGCAACATTTAATGCAAAATTATTAAATCACAATCCATGCAATGCAACATTTAATGCAAAATTATTAAATCACAATCCATTCAATGCAACATTTAATGCATAATTATGCAAACACAATCCATGCAATGCAACATTTAATGCAAAATAATGATATCACAATCCATGCAATGCAACATTTAATGCAAAATTATGTCATCACTATCCATGCAATGCATAATTATGCTATCACAATCCATGCAATGCAGCATTTAATACAAAAATATGACATTACAATCCACGCAATGCAAAATGCAATGCAAAATGATGCAATCTAAATCCATGCAATGCACATTTAATGCAAAATTATGCAATCACAATCCCTGCAATGCAACAATAAATGCAAAATTATGCAATCACAATCCATGCAATGCAACATTTTATGCAAAATTATGACATCACAATCCATGCAATGCAAAATGCAATCACAATCCGTGCAATGCAACATTGAATGCAAAATTATAACATCACAATTCATGCAATGCAACATTTATTGCAAAAATATGACATCACAATCCATGCAATGCAACATGTAATGCAACATTATGACATCACAATACATGTAATGCAACATGTAATGCAAAATTATGCAATTATAATCCATGCAATGCAACATTTAATGCAAAATTATGCAAACACAATCCATGCAATTCAACATTTAATGCAAAATTATGACATCACAATCCATGCAATGAAACATTTAATGCAAAATTATGCAATCACAATAAATGCAATGCAAAAAGCAATGCAACATTATGCAATCACAATCCATTCAATGCAATATTGAATGCAAAATTTTAACATCACAATCCATGCAATGCAACATTTAATGCAAAATTATGCATACACAATTCATGCAATTTAACATTTAATGCAAAATTATGACATCACAATCCATGCAATGCAACATTTAATGCAACATTATGACGTCACAATCCATGCAATGCAACATTTAATGCAAAATTATGACATCACAATCCATGCAATGAAACATGTAATGCAAAATTATGACATCACAATAAATGCAATGCACAAATCAATGCAACATTATGCAATCACAATGCATGCAATGCAACATTTAATGCAAAATTATGCAATCACAATCCATGCAATGCAACAATTAATACAAAATTATGCATTCACTATCCATGCAATGCAAAATTCAATGCAAAATTATGACATCACAATCCATGCAATGCAACATTTAATGCAAAATTATGACATCACTGCCCATGCAATGCAACATTTTATGCAAAATTATGACAACACAATCCATGCAATGCAACATTATTATATCACAGTACATGTAATGCAAAATTATGACATCACAATCCATGCAATGCAACATTTTATGCAAAATTATGCAAACAAAATCCATGAAATTCAACATTTAATCCAAAATTATGACATCACAATCCATGCAATGCAACATTTAATGCAACATTATGACATCACAATACATGTAATGCAAAATTCTGCAATCACAATCCATGTAATGCAACATTTAATGCAAAATTATGCAAACACAATCCATGCAATTCCACATTTAATGCAAAATTATGAAATCACAATCCATGCAATGCAACAATTAATGCATAATTATGCAATCACAATCCATGCAATGCAACATATAATGAAAAAATATGACATCACAATCCATGCAATGCAACATTTAATGCAAAATTATGACAACACAATCCATGCAATGCAACATTTAATGCAAAATTATTACATCAATATCCATGCAATGCAACATTTAATGCAACATTATGACATCACAATACATGTAATGCAAAATTATGCAATCACAATCCATGCAATTCAACATTTAATGCAAAATTATGCAAACACAATCCATGCAATTCAACATGTAATGCAAAATTTTGACATCACAATCCATGCAATGCAACATTTAATGCAAAATTATGACATCACAATAAATGCAATGCAAAATTCAATGCAACATTATGCAATCACAATCCATGCAATGCAACATTTAATGCAAAATTATGACATCACAATCCATGCAATGCAACATTTAATGCAAAATTATTACATCACAATACATGCAATGCAACATTTAATGCAACATTATGACATCACAATACATGTAATGCAACATGTAATGCAAAATTATGCAATCACAATCCATGCAATGCAACATTTAATGCAAAATTATGACATCACAATCCATGCAGTGCAACATTTAATGCAAAATTATAACATCACAATAAATGCAATGCGAAATTCAATGCAACATTATGCAATCACAATCCATGCAATGCAACATTTAATGCAAAATTATGACATCACAATACATGCAATGCAACAGTTAATGCAAAATTATGACATCACAATCCATGCAATGTAAAATTATGACATCACAATAAATGCAATGCAAAAATCAATGCAACATTATGCAATCACAATCCATGCAATGCAACATTTAATGCAAAATGATGACATCACAATCCATGCAATTCAACATTTAATGCAAAATTATGACATCACAATCCATGCAATGCAACATTTAATGCAAAATTATGACATCACAATACATGTAATGCAAAATTCTGACATCACAATCCATGCAATGAAACATTTAATGCAAAATTATGCATACACAATTCATGCAATTCAACATTTAATGCAAAATTATGACATCACAATCCATGCAATGCAAAATGTAATCCAAAATTATGACGTCACAATACATGTAATGCAACATGTAATGCAAAATTATGACATCACAATCCATGCAATGCAACATTTAATGCAAAATTATGCAATCACAATCCATGCAATTCAAAATTTAATGCAAAATTATGACATCATAATCCATGCAATGCAATATTTGATGCAAAATTATGACATCACAATCCATGCAATGCGCCATTTAATGCAAAATTATAACATCACAATACGTGCAATTCAAAATGTAATGCAAAATTATGACATCACAATCAATGCAATGCAATATTTAATGCAAAATTATTACATCACAGTCCATGCAATGCAACATTTAATGCAAAATTATGACATCACAATCCATGCAATGCAACATTTAATGCTAAATTATGCAATCGCAATCCATGCAATGCAACATTTAATGCAACATTATGCAATCACAATCCATGCAATGCAACATTTAATGCAAAATTGTGACATCACAATCCATGCAATGCAACATTTAATGCAAAATTATGCAATCACAATCCATGCAATTCAAAATTTAAAGCAAAATTATGACATCATAATCCATGCAATGCAATATTTGATGCAAAATTATGACATCACAATCCATGCAATGCGCCATTTAATGCAAAATTATAACATCACAATACGTGCAATTCAAAATGTAATGCAAAATTATGACATCACAATCAATGCAATGCAATATTTAATGCAAAATTATTACATCACAATCCATGCAATGCAACATTTAATGCAAAATTATGCAAACACAATCCATGCAATTCAACATTTAATGCAATATTATGAAATCACAATACATGCAATGCAACATTTAATGCAAAATTCTGACGTCACAATCCATGCAATGCAACATGTAATGCAAAATTATTACATCAATATACATTTAATGCAACATTTAATGCAACATTATGACATCACAATACATGTAATGCAACATGTAATGCAAAATTATGCAATCACAATCCATGCAATGCAACATTTAATGCAAAATTATGACATCACAATCCATGCAATGCAACATGTAATGCAAAATTATTACATCAATATACATTTAATGCAACATTTAATGCAACATTATGACATCACAATACATGTAATGCAACATTTAATGCAAAATTATGACATCACAATAAATGCAATGCAAAAATCAATGCAACATTATGCAATCACAATGCATGCAATGCAACATTTAATGCAAAATTATGCAATCACAATCCATGCAATGCAACAATTAATGCAAAATTATGCAATCACAAGCCATGCAATGCAAAATTCAATGCAAAATTATGACATCACAATCCATGCAATGCAACATTTAATGCAAAATTATGACATCACTGTCCATGCAATGCAACATTTTATGCAAAATTATGACAACACAATCCATGCAATGCAACATTATTACATCACAATACATGTAATGCAACATGTAATGCAAAATTATGACATCACAATCCATGCAATGCAACATTTAATGCAAAATTATGCAAACAAAATCCATGCAATTCAACATTTAATCCAAAATTATGACATCCCAATCCATGCAATGCAACATTTAATGCAACATTATGACATCACAATACATGTAATGCAAAATTATGCAATCACAATCCATGCAATTCAACATTTAATGCAAAATTATGACATCACAATAAATGCAATGCAAAATTCAATGCAACATTATGCAATCACAATCCATGCAATGCAACATTTAATGCAAGATTATGACATCACAATACATGCAATGCAACAGTTAATGCAAAATTATGACATCACAATCCATGCAATGTAAAATTATGACATCACAATAAATGCAATGCAAAAATCAATGCAACATTATGCAATCACAATCCATGCAATGCAACATTGAATGCAACATTATGACATCACAATACATGTAATGCAAAATTATGCAATCACAATCCATGCAATGCAACATTTAATGCAAAATTATGCAAACACAATCCATGCAATTCAACATTTAATGCAAAATTATGACATCACAATCCATGCAATGCAACATTTAATGCAAAATTATGACATCACAACCCATGCATGCAACATTTAATGCAAAATTATGCAAACAAAATCCATGCAATTCAACATTTAATCCAAAATTATGACATCACAATCCATGCAATGCAACATTTAATGCAACATTATGACATCACAATACATGTAATGCAACATGTAATGCAAAATTATGCAATCACAATCCATGCAATGCAACATGTAATGCATAATTATGACATCACAATCCATGTAATGCAACATTTAATGCAAAATTATGACATCACAATCAATGCAATGCAACATTTAATACAAAATTATGCAATCACAATAAATGCAATGCAAAAAGCAAGGCAACATTATGCAATCACAATCCATGCAATGCAACAATTAATGCAAAATTATGCAATCACAATACATGCAATGCAACGTTTAATGCAAAAAAGACATCACAATCCATGCAATGCAAAATGCAATCTCAATCCATGCAATGTAACATTTAATGCAAAATTATGACATCACAATCCATGCAATGCAATATGCAATGCAAAATTATGACATCACAATCCATGCAATGCAACATTTAATGCAAAATTATGCAATCACAATCCATGCAATGCAACAGTTAATGCAAAATTATGCTATCACAATCCATGCAATTCAAAATTAAATGCAAAATTATGACATCACAATCCATGCAATGCAACATATAATGCAAAATTATGACATCACAACCCATGCAATAATTAATGCATAATTATGCAATCACAATCCATGCAATGCAACATATAATGATTAAATATGACATCACAATCCATGCAATGCAACATTTAATGCAAAATTATTAAATCACAATCCATGCAATGCAACATTTAATGCAAAATTATTAAATCACAATCCATTCAATGCAACATTTAATGCATAATTATGCAAACACAATCCATGCAATGCAACATTTAATGCAAAATAATGATATCACAATCCATGCAATGCAACATTTAATGCAAAATTATGTCATCACTATCCATGCAATGCATAATTATGCTATCACAATCCATGCAATGCAGCATTTAATACAAAAATATGACATTACAATCCACGCAATGCAAAATGCAATGCAAAATGATGCAATCTAAATCCATGCAATGCACATTTAATGCAAAATTATGCAATCACAATCCCTGCAATGCAACAATAAATGCAAAATGATGCAATCACAATCCATGCAATGCAAAATGCAATCACAATCCGTGCAATGCAACATTGAATGCAAAATTATAACATCACAATTCATGCAATGCAACATTTATTGCAAAAATATGACATCACAATCCATGCAATGCAACATTTAATGCAACATTATGACATCACAATACATGTAATGCAACATGTAATGCAAAATTATGCAATTACAATCCATGCAATGCAACATTTAATGCAAAATTATGCAAATACAATCCATGCAATTCAACATTTAATGCAAAATTATGACATCACAATCCATGCAATGCAAAATTTAATTTTAAGTTATGACTACAATAAATGCAATGCAAAAATCAATGCAAAATTATGCAATCACAATCCATGCAATGCAACAATTCATGCAAAATTATGCAATCACAATACATGCAATGCAACATGTAATGCAAAATTATGACATCACAATCCATGCAATGAAACATTTAATGCAAAATTATGCAATCACAATAAATGCAATGCAAAAAGCAATGCAACATTATGCAATCACAATCCATTCAATGCAATATTGAATGCAAAATTTTAACATCACAATCCATGCAATGCAACATTCAATGCAAAATTATGTAATCACAATCTATGCAATGCAACATTTAATGCAAAATTATGAC
The DNA here is from genome assembly GCF_028390025.1 of Pseudophryne corroboree. Taxonomy (NCBI): domain Eukaryota; kingdom Metazoa; phylum Chordata; class Amphibia; order Anura; family Myobatrachidae; genus Pseudophryne; species Pseudophryne corroboree. Next base: position 366,799,311 of record NC_086448.1, read on the forward strand.
ATCACAATCCATGCAATGCAACATTTAATGCAAGATTATGACATCACAATACATGCAATGCAACAGTTAATGCAAAATTATGACATCACAATCCATGCAATGTAAAATTATGACATCACAATAAATGCAATGCAAAAATCAATGCAACATTATGCAATCACAATCCATGCAATGCAACATTTAATGCAAAATTATGACATCACAATCCATGCAATGCAACATTTAATGCAAAATTATTACATCAATATACATGCAATGCAACATTTAATGCAACATTATGACATCACAATACATGTAATGCAAAATTATGCAATTACAATCCATGCAATGCAACATTTAATGCAAAATTATGCAAACACAATCCATGCAATTCAACATTTAATGCAAAATTATGACATCACAATCCATGCAATGCAAAATTTAATTTTAAATTATGACTACAATAAATGCAATGCAAAAATCAATGCAAAATTATGCAATCACAATCCATGCAATGCAACAATTCATGCAAAATTATGCAATCACAATACATGCAATGCAACATTTAATGCAAAATTATGACATCACAATCCATGCAATGCAAAATGCAATCACAATCCGTGCAATGCAACATTGAATGCAAAATTATAACATCACAATTCATGCAATGCAACATTTATTGCAAAAATATGACATCACAATCCATGCAATGCAACATTTAATGCAACATTATGACATCACAATACATGTAATGCAACATGTAATGCAAAATTATGCAATTACAATCCATGCAATGCAACATTTAATGCAAAATATGCAAACACAATCCATGCAATTCAACATTTAATGCAAAATTATGACATCACAATCCATGCAATGCAAAATTTAATTTTAAATTATGACTACAATAAATGCAATGCAAAAATCAATGCAAAATTATGCAATCACAATCCATGCAATGCAACAATTCATGCAAAATTATGCAATCACAATACATGCAATGCAACATTTAATGCAAAATTATGACATCACAATCCATGCAATGAAACATTTAATGCAAAATTATGCAATCACAATAAATGCAATGCAAAAAGCAATGCAACATTATGCAATCACAATCCATTCAATGCAATATTGAATGCAAAATTTTAACATCACAATCCATGCAATGCAACATTCAATGCAAAATTATGTAATCACAATCTATGCAATGCAACATTTAATGCAACATTATGACATCACAATCCATGCAATGCAACATTTAATGCAAAATTATGCATACACAATTCATGCAATTTAACATTTAATGCAAAATTATGACATCACAATCCATGCAATGCAACATTTAATGCAACATTATGACGTCACAATCCATGCAATGCAAAATTTAATGCAAAATTATGACATCACAATACATGTAATGCAACATGTAATGCAAAATTATGACATCACAATCCATGCAATGCAACATTTAATGCAAAATTATGACATCACAATCCATGCAATGCAACATTTAATGCAAAATTATGCAATCGCAATCCATGCAATGCAACATTTAATGCAACATTATGCAATAACAATCCATGCAATGCAACATTTAATGCAAAATTGTGACATCACAATCCATGCAATGCAACATTTAATGCAAAATTATGCAATCACAATACATGCAATTCAAAATTTTATGCAAAATTATGACATCATAATCCATGCAATGCAATATTTAATGCAAAATTATGACATCACAATCCATGCAATGCGCAATTTAATGCAAAATTATAACATCACAATACGTGCAATTCAAAATTTAATGCAAAATTATGACATCACAATCAATGCAATATTTAATGCAAAATTATTACATCACAATCCATGCAATGCAACATTTAATGCAAAATTATGCAAACACAATCCATGCAATTCAACATTTAATGCAATATTATGAAATCACAATCCATGCAATGCAACATTTAATGCAAAATTATGACATCACAATATATGTAATGCAACATGTAATGCAAAATTATGACATCACAATAAATGCAATGCAAAAATCAATGCAAAATTATGACATCACAATCCATGCAATGCAACATTTAATGCAAAATTATGACATCACTGTCCATGCAATGCAACATTTTATGCAAAATGATGACAACACAATCCATGCAATGCAACATTATTACATCACAATACATGTAATGCAACATGTAATGCAAAATTATGACATCACAATCCATGCAATGCAACATTTAATGCAAAATTATGCAAACAAAATCCATGCAATTCAACATTTAATCCAGAATTATGACATCCCAATCCATGCAATGCAACATTTAATGCAACATTATGACATCACAATACATGTAATGCAAAATTATGCAATCACAATCCATGTAATGCAACATTTAATGCAAAATTATGCAAACACAATCCATGCAATTCCACATTTAATGCAAAATTATGACATCACAATCCATGCAATGAAACAATTAATGCATAATTATGCAATCACAATCCATGCAATGCAACTTATAATGAAAAAATATGACATCACAATCCATGCAATGCAACATTTAATGCAACATTATGACATCACAATCCATGCAATGCAACATTTAATGCAAAATTATTACATCAATATCCATGCAATGCAACATTTAATGCAACATTATGACATCACAATACATGTAATGCAAAATTATGCAATCACAATCCATGCAATGCAACATTTAATGCAAAATTATGCAAACACAATCCATGCAATTCAACATTTAATGCAAAATGATGACATCACAATCCATGCAATGCAACATTTAATGCAAAATTATGACATCACAATAAATGCAATGCAAAATTCAATGCAACATTATGCAATCACAATCCATGCAATGCAACATTTAATGCAAGATTATGACATCACAATACATGCAATGCAACAGTTAATGCAAAATTATGACATCACAATCTATGCAATGTAAAATTATGACATCACAATAAATGCAATGCAAAAATCAATGCAACATTATGCAATCACAATCCATGCAATGCAACATTTAATCCAAAATTATGACATCACAATCCATGCAATGCAACATTTAATGCAACATTATGACATCACAATACATGTAATGCAACATGTAATGCAAAATTATGCAATCACAATCCATGCAATGCAACATGTAATGCATAATTATGACATCACAATCCATGTAATGCAACATTTAATGCAAAATTATGACATCACAATCAATGCAACATTTAATGCAAAATTATGCAATCACAATAAATGCAATGCAAAAAGCAAGGCAACATTATGCAATCACAATCCATGCAATGCAACAATTAATGCAAAATTATGCAATCACAATACATGCAATGCAACATTTAATGCAAAAAAGACATCACAATCCATGCAATGCAAAATGCAATCTCAATCCATGCAATGTAACATTTAATGCAAAATTATGACATCACAATCCATGCAATGCAAAATGCAATGCAAAATTATGACATCACAATCCATGCAATGCAACATTTAATGCAAAATTATGCAATCACAATCCATGCAATGCAACAGTTAATGCAAAATTATGCTATCACAATCCATGCAATTCAAAATTAAATGCAGAATTATGACATCACAATCCATGCAATGCAACATATAATGCAAACTTATGACATCACAAACCATGCAATGCAACAATTAATGCATAATTATGCAATCACAATCCATGCAATGCTACATATAATGATTAAATATGACATCACAATCCATGCAATGCAACATTTAATGCAAAATTATTAAATCACAATCCATGCAATGCAACATTTAATGCAAAATTATGCAATCGCAATCCATGCAATGCAACATTTAATGCAACATTATGCAATCGCAATCCATGCAATGCAACATTTAATGCAAAATTGTGACATCACAATCCATGCAATGCAACATTTAATGCAAAATTATGCAATCACAATCCATGCAATTCAAAATTTTATGCAAAATTATGACATCATAATCCATGCAATGCAATATTTAATGCAAAATTATGACATCACAATCCATGCAATGCGCCATTTAATGCAAAATTATAACATCACAATACGTGCAATTCAAAATGTAATGCAAAATTATGACATCACAATCAATGCAATGCAATATTTAATGCAAAATTATGACAACACAATCCATGCAATGCAACATTTAATGCAAAATTATGCAAACACAATCCATGCAATTCAACATTTAATGCAATATTATGAAATCACAATCCATGCAATGCAACATTTAATGCAACATTATGACATCACAATATATGTAATGCAACATGAAATGCAAAATTATGACATCACAATAAATGCAATGCAAAAATCAATGCAACATTATGCAAACACAATGCATGCAATGCAACAATTAATGCAAAATTATGCAATCACAATCCATGCAATGCAAAATTCAATGCAAAATTATGACATCACAATCCATGCAATGCAACATTTAATGCAAAATTATGACATCAATGTCCATGCAATGCAACATTTTATGCAAAGTTATGACAACACAATCCATGCAATGCAACATTATTACATCACAATACATGTAATGCAACATGTAATGCAAAATTATGACATCACAATCCATGCAATGCAACATTTAATGCAAAATTATGCAAACAAAATCCATGCAATTCAACATTTAATCCAAAATTATGACATCCCAATCCATGCAATGCAACATTTAATGCAACATTATGACATCACAATACATTTAATGCAACATGTAATGCAAAATTATGCAATCACAATCCATGTAATGCAACATTTAATGCAAAATTATGCAAACACAATCCATGCAATTCCACATTTAATGCAAAATTATGACATCACAATCCATGCAATGCAACAATTAATGCATAATTATGCAATCACAATCCATGCAATGCAACTTATAATGAATAAATATGACATCACAATCCATGCAATGTAACATTTAATGCAAAATTATGACATCACAATCCATGCAATGCAACATTTAATGCAAAATTATTACATCAATATCCATGCAATGCAACATTTAATGCAACATTATGACATCACAATACATGTAATGCAAAATTATGCAATCACAATACATGCGATGCAACATTTAATGCAAAATTATGCAAACACAATCCATGCAATTCAACATTTAATGCAAAATTATGACATCACAATACATGCAATGCAACATTTAATGCAAAATTATGACATCACAATAAATGCAATGCAAAATTCAATGCAACATTATGCAATCACAATACATGCAATGCAACATTTAATACAAGATTATGACATCACAATACATGCAATGCAACAGTTAACGCAAAATTATGACATCACAATCCATGCAATGTAAAATTATGACATCACAATAAATGCAATGCAAAAATCAATGCAACATTATGCAATCACAATCCATGCAATGCAACATTTAATCCAAAATGATGACATCACAATCCATGCAATGCAACATTTAATGCAACATTATGACATCACAATACATGTAATGCAACATGTAATGCAAAATTATGCAATCACAATCCATGCAATGCAACATGTAATGCATAATTATGACATCACAATCCATGTAATGCAACATTTAATGCAAAATTATGACATCACAATCAATGCAACATTTAATGCAAAATTATGCAATCACAATAAATGCAATGCAAAAAGCAAGGCAACATTATGCAATCACAATCCATGCAATGCAACAATTAATGCAAAATTATGCAATCACAATACATGCAATGCAACATTTAATGCAAAAAAGACATCACAATCCATGCAATGCAAAATGCAATCTCAATCCATGCAATGTAACATTTAATGCAAAATTATGACATCACAATCCATGCAATGCAAAATGCAATGCAAAATTATGACATCACAATCCATGCAATGCAACATTTAATGCAAAATTATGCAATCACAATCCATGCAATGCAACAGTTAATGCAAAATTATGCTATCACAATCCATGCAATGCAACTTATAATGAAAAAATATGACATCACAATCCATGCAATGCAACATTTAATGCAACATTATGCAATCACAATCCATGCAATGCAACAGTTAATGCATAATTATGCAATCACAATCCATGCAATGCAACTTATAATGAAAAAATATGACATCACAATCCATGCAATGCAACATTTAATGCAAAATTATGACATCACAATCCATGCAATGCAACATTTTTTGCAAAATTATTACATCAATATCCATGCAATGCAACATTTAATGCAACATTATGACATCACAATACATGTAATGCAAAATTATGCAATCACAATCCATGCGATGCAACATTTAATGCAAAATTATGCAAACACAATCCATGCAATTCCACATTTAATGCAAAATTATGACATCACAATCCATGCAATGCAACAATTAATGCATAATTATGCAATCACAATCCATGCAATGCAACTTATAATGAAAAAATATGACATCACAATCCATGCAATGCAACATTTAATGCAAAATTATGACATCACAATCCATGCAATGCAACATTTAATGCAAAATTATTAAATCACAATCCATGCAATGCAACATTTAATGCAAAATTATGCAATCGCAATCCATGCAATGCAACATTTAATGCAACATTATGCAATCACAATCCATGCAATGCAACATTTAATGCAAAATTGTGACATCACAATCCATGCAATGCAACATTTAATGCAAAATTATGCAATCACAATCCATGCAATTCAAATTTTTATGCAAAATTATGACATCATAATCCATGCAATGCAATATTTAATGCAAAATTATGACATCACAATCCATGCAATGCGCCATTTAATGCAAAATTATAACATCACAATACGTGCAATTCAAAATTTAATGCAAAATTATGACATCACAATCAATGCAATGCAATATTTAATGCAAAATTATGACATCACAATCCATGCAATGCAACATTTAATGCAAAATTATGCAAACACAATCCATGCAATTCAACATTTAATGCAATATTATGAAATCACAATCCATGCAATGCAACATTTAATGCAACATTATGACATCACAATATATGTAATGCAACATGTAATGCAAAATTATGACATCACAATAAATGCAATGCAAAAATCAATGCAACATTATGCAAACACAATGCATGCAATGCAACAACTAATGCAAAATTATGCAATCACAATCCATGCAATGCAAAATTCAATGCAAAATTATGACACCACAATCCATGCAATGCAACATTTAATGCAAAATTATGACATCACTGTCCATGCAATGCAACATTTTATGCAAAATTATGACAACACAATCCATGCAATGCAACATTATTACATCACAATACATGTAATGCAACATGTGATGCAAAATTATGACATTACAATCCATGCAATGCAACATTTAATGCAAAATTATGCAAACAAAATCCATGCAATTCAACATTTAATCCAAAATTATGACATCCCAATCCATGCAATGCAACATTTAATGCAACATTATGACATCACAATACATTTAATGCAACATGTAATGCAAAATTATGCAATCACAATCCATGTAATGCAACATTTAATGCAAAATTATGCAAACACAATCCATGCAATTCCACATTTAATGCAAAATTATGACATCACAATCCATGCAATGCAACAATTAATGCATAATTATGCAATCACAATCCATGCAATGCAACTTATAATGAAAAAATATGACATCACAATCCATGCAATGCAACATTTAATGCAAAATTATGACATCACAATCCATGCAATGCAACATTTAATGCAAAATTATTACATCAATATCCATGCAATGCAACATTTAATGCAACATTATGACATCACAATACATGTAATGCAAAATTATGCAATCACAATCCATGCGATGCAACATTTAATGCAAAATTATGCAAACACAATCCATGCAATTCAACATTTAATGCAAAATTATGACATCACAATCCATGCAATGCAACATTTAATGCAAAATTATGACATCACAATAAATGCAATGCAAAATTCAATGCAACATTATGCAATCACAATCCATGCAATGCAACATTTAATGCAAGATTATGACATCACAATACATGCAATGCAACAGTTAATGCAAAATTATGACATCACAATCCATGCAATGTAAAATTATGACATCATAATAAATGCAATGCAAAAATCAATGCAACATTATGCAATCACAATCCATGCAATGCAACATTTAATCCAAAATTATGACATCACAATCCATGCAATGCAACATTTAATGCAACATTATGACATCACAATACATGTAATGCAAAATTATGCAATCACAATCCATGCAATGCAACATGTAATGCATAATTATGACATCACAATCCATGTAATGCAACATTTAATGCAAAATTATGACATCACAATCAATGCAACATTTAATGCAAAATTATGCAATCACAATAAATGCAATGCAAAAAGCAAGGCAACATTATGCAATCACAATCCATGCAATGCAACAATTAATGCAAAATTATGCAATCACAATACATGCAATGCAACATTTAATGCAAAAAAGACATCACAATCCATGCAATGCAAAATGCAATCTCAATCCATGCAATGTAACATTTAATGCAAAATTATGACATCACAATCCATGCAATGCAAAATGCAATGCAAAATTATGACATCACAATCCATGTAATGCAACATTTAATGCAAAATTATGCAATCACAATCCTTGCAATTCAAAATTAAATGCAGAATTATGACATCACAATCCATGCAATGCAACATATAATGCAAAATTATGACATCACAACCCATGCAATGCAACAATTAATGCATAATTATGCAATCACAATCCATGCAATGCAACATATAATGATTAAATATGACATCACAATCCATGCAATGCAACATTTAAGGCAAAATTATTAAATCACAATCCATGCAATGCAACATTTAATGCAAAATTATGCAATCGCAATCCATGCAATGCAACATTTAATGCAACATTATGCAATCACAATCCATGCAATGCAACATTTAATGCAAAATTGTGACATCACAATCCATGCAATGCAACATTTAATGCAAAATTATGCAATCACAATCCATGCAATTCAAAATTTTATGCAAAATTATGACATCATAATCCATGCAATGCAATATTTAATGCAAAATTATGACATCACAATCCATGCAATGCGCCATTTAATGCAAAATTATAACATCACAATACGTGCAATTCAAAATGTAATGCAAAATTATGACATCACAATCAATGCAATGCAATATTTAATGCAAAATTATTACATCACAATCCATGCAATGCAACATTTAATGCAAAATTCTGCAAACACAATCCATGCAATTCAACATTTAATGATTAAATATGAAATCACAATCCATGCAATGCAACATTTAATGCATAATTATGCAATCACAATCCATGCAATGCAACATATAATGATTAAATATGAAATCACAATCCATGCAATGCAACATTTAATGCAACATTATGACATCACAATATATGTAATGCAACATGTAATGCAAAATTATGACATCACAATAAATGAAATGCAAAAATCAATGCAACATTATGCAAACACAATGCATGCAATGCAACATTTAATGCAAAATTATGCAATCACAATCCATGCAATGCAACAATTAATGCAAAATTATGCAATCACAATCCATGCAATGCAAAATTCAATGCAAAATTATGACATCACAATCCATGCAATGCAACATTTAATGCAAAATTATGTCATCACTGTCCATGCAATGCAACATTTTATGCAAAATTATGACAACACAATCCATGCAATGCAACATTATTACATCACAATACATGTAATGCAACATGTAATGCAAAATTATGACATCACAATCCATGCAATGCAACATTTAATGCAAAATTATGCAAACAAAATCCATGCAATTCAACATTTAATCCAAAATTATGACATCCCAATCCATGCAATGCAACATTTAATGCAACATTATGACATCACAATACATGTAATGCAACATGTAATGCAAAATTATGCAATCACAATCCATGTAATGCAACATTTAATGCAAAATTATGCAAACACAATCCATGCAATTCCACATTTAATGCAAAATTATGACATCACAATCCATGCAATGCAACAATTAATGCATAATTATGCAATCACAATCCATGCAATGCAACTTATAATGAAAAAAATGACATCACAATCCATGCAATGCAACATTTAATGCAAAATGATGACATCACAATCCATGCAATGCAACATTTAATGCAAAATTATTACATCAATATCCATGCAATGCAACATTTAATGCAACATTATGACATCACAATACATGTAATGCAAAATTATGCAATCACAATCCATGCAATGCAACATTTAATGCAAAATTATGCAAACACAATCCATGCAATTCAACATTTAATGCAAAATTATGAAATCACAATCCATGCAATGCAACATTTAATGCAAAATTATGACATCACAATAAATGCAATGCAAAATTCAATGCAACATTATGCAATCACAATCCATGCAATATTTAATGCAAGATTATGACATCACAATACATGCAATGCAACAGTTAATGCAAAATTATGACATCACAATCCATGCAATGTAAAATTATGACACCACAATAAATGCAATGCAAAAATCAATGCAACATTATGCAATCACAATCCATGCAATGCAACATTTAATCCAAAATTATGACATCACAATCCATGCAATGCAACATTTAATGCAACATTATGACATCACAATACATGTAATGCAACATGTAATGCAAAATTATGCAATCACAATCCATGCAATGCAACATGTAATGCATAATTATGACATCACAATCCATGTAATGCAACATTTAATGCAAAATTATGACATCACAATCAATGCAACATTTAATGCAAAATTATGCAATCACAATAAATGCAATGCAAAATGCAATGCAAAATTATGACATCACAATCCATGCAATGCAACATTTAATGCAAAATTATGCAATCACAATCCATGCAATGCAACATTTAATGCAAAATTATGCTATCACAATCCATGCAATGCAACAGTTAATGCAAAATTATGCTATCACAATCCATGCAATTCAAAATTAAATGCAAAATTATGACATCACAATCCATGCAATGCAACATATAATGCAAAATTATGACATCACAACCCATGCAATGCAACAATTAATGCATAATTATGCAATCAAAATCCATGCAATGCAACATATAATGATTAAATATGACATCACAATCCATGCAATGCAACATTTAATGCAAAATTATTAAATCACAATACATGCAATGCAACATTTAATGCAAAATTATTAAATCACAATCCATTCAATGCAACATTTAATGCATAATTATGCAAACACAATCCATGCAATGCAACATTTAATGCAAAATAATGATATCACAATCCATGCAATGCAACATTTAATGCACAATTATGTCATCACTATCAATGCAATGCATAATTATGCTATCACAATCCATGCAATGCAGCATTTAATACAAAAATATGACATTACAATCCACGCAATGCAAAATGCAATGCAAAATGATGCAATCTAAATCCATGCAATGCACATTTAATGCAAAATTATGCAATCACAATCCATGCAATGCAACATTTTATGCAAAATTATGACATCACAATCCATGCAATGCAAAATGCAATCACAATCCGTGCAATGCAACATTGAATGCAAAATTATAACATCACAATTCATGCAATGCAACATTTATTGCAAAAATATGACATCACAATCCATGCAATGCAACATTTAATGCAACATTATGACATCACAATACATGTAATGCAACATGTAATGCAAAATTATGCAATTACAATCCATGCAATGCAACATTTAATGCAAAGTTATGCAAACACAATCCATGCAATTCAACATTTAATGCAAAATTATGACATCACAGTCCATGCAATGCAAAATTTAATTTTTTAAATTATGACTACAATAAATGCAATGCAAAAATCAATGCAAAATTATGCAATCACAATCCATGCAATGCAACAATTCATGCAAAATTATGCAATCACAATACATGCAATGCAACATTTAATGCAAAATTATGACATCACAATCCATGCAATGAAACATTTAATGCAAAATTATGCAATCACAATAAATGCAATGCAAAAAGCAATGCAACATTATGCAATCACAATCCATTCAATGCAATATTGAATGCAAAATTTTAACATCACAATCCATGCAATGCAACATTCAATGCAAAATTATGTAATCACAATCTATGCAATGCAACATTTAATGCAAAATTATGACATCACAATCCATGCAATGCAACATTTAATGCAAAATTATGCATACACAATTCATGCAATTCAACATTTAATGCAAAATTACGACATCACAATCCATGCAATGCAACATTTAATGCAAAATTATGACATCACAATACATGCAATGCAACATGTAATGCAAAATTATGACAACACAATCCATGCAATGCAACATTTAATGCAAAATTGTGACATCACAATCCATGCAATGCAACATTTAATGCAAAATTATGTAATCACAATCCATGCAATTCAAAATTTAATGCAAAATTATGACATCATAATCCATGCAATGCAATATTTAATGCAAAATTATGACATCACAATCCATGCAATGCGCCATTTAATGCAAAATTATAACATCACAATCCATGCAATGCAACATTTAATGCAAAATTATGCAAACACAATCCATGCAATGCAACATTTAATGCAAAATTATGACATCACAATCCTTGCAATGCAACATTTCATGCAAAATTATGACATCACAATACATGCAATTCAAAATTGAATGCAAAATTATTACATCACAATCCATGCAATGCAACATTTAATGCAAAATTATGCAAACACAATCCATGCAATTCAACATTTAATGCAATATTATGAAATCACAATCCATGCAATGCAACATTTAATGCAAAATTATGACATCACAATATATGTAATGCAACATGTAATGCAAAATTATGACATCACAATAAATGCAATGCAAAAATCAATGCAACATTATGCAATCACAATGCATGCAATGCAACATTTAATGCAAAATTATGCAATCACAATCCATGCAATGCAACAATTAATACAAAATTATGCAATCACAATCAATGCACTGCAAAATTCAATGCAAAATTATGACATCACAATCCATGCAATGCAACATTTAATGCAAAATTATGACATCACTGTCCATGCAATGCAACATTTTATGCAAAATTATGACAACACAATCCATGCATTGCAACATTATTACATCACAGTACATGTAATGCAACATGTAATGCAAAATTATGACATCACTGTCCATGCAATTCAACATTTAATGCAACATTATGACATCACAATACATGTAATGCAACATGTAATGCAAAATTATGCAATCACAATCCATGTAATGCAACATTTAATGCAAAATTATGCAAACACAATCCATGCAATTCCACATTTAATGCAACATTATTAAATCACAATCCATGCAATGCAACAATTAATGCATAATTATGCAATCACAATCCATGCAATGCAACATATAATGAAAAAAATATGACATCACAATCCATGCAATGCAACATTTAATGCAAAATTATGACATCACAATCCATGCAATGCAACATTTAATGCAAAATTATTACATCAATATCCATGCAATGCAACATTTAATGCAACATTATGACATCACAATACATGTAATGCAAAATTATGCAATCACAATCCATGCAATGCAACATTTAATGCAAAATTATGCAAACACAATCCATGCAATTCAACATTTAATGCAAAATTATGACATCACAATCCATGCAATGCAACATTTTATGCAAAATTATGACATCACAATAAATGCAATGCAAAATTCAATGCAACATTATGCAATCACAATCCATGCAATGCAACATTTAATGCAAGATTATGACATCACAATACATGCAATGCAACAGTTAATGCAAAATTATGACATCACAATCCATGCAATGTAAAATTATGACATCACAATAAATGCAATGCAAAAATCAATGCAACATTATGCAATCACAATCCATGCAATGCAACATTTAATGCAAAATTATGACATCACAATCCATGCAATGCAACAGTTAATGCAACATTATGACATCACAATCCATGCAATGCAAAATTCAATGCAAAATTATGACATCACAATCCATGCAATGCAACATTTAATGCAAAATTATGACATCACAACCCATGCATGCAACATTTAATGCAAAATTATGCAAACAAAATCCATGCAATTCAACATTTAATCCAAAATTATGACATCACAATCCATGCAATGCAACATTTAATGCAACATTATGACATCACAATACATGTAATACAACATGTAATGCAAAATTATGCAATCACAATCCATGCGATGCAACATTTAATGCAAAATTATGCAAACACAATCCATGCAATTCAACATTTAATGCAAAATTATGACATCACAATACATGCAATGCAACATTTAATGCAAAATTATGACATCACAATAAATGCAATGCAAAATTCAATGCAACATTATGCAATCACAATCCATGCAATGCAACATTTAATACAAGATTATGACATCACAATACATGCAATGCAACAGTTAATGCAAAATTATGACATCACAATCCATGCAATGTAAAATTATGACATCACAATAAATGCAATGCAAAAATCAATGCAACATTATGCAATCACAATCCATGCAATGCAACATTTAATCCAAAATTATGACATCACAATCCATGCAATGCAACATTTAATGCAACATTATGACATCACAATACATGTAATGCAACATGTAATGCAAAATTATGCAATCACAATCCATGCAATGCAACATGTAATGCATAATTATGACATCACAATCCATGTAATGCAACATTTAATGCAAAATTATGACATCACAATCAATGCAACATTTAATGCAAAATTATGCAATCACAATAAATGCAATGCAAAAAGCAAGGCAACATTATGCAATCACAATCCATGCAATGCAACAATTAATGCAAAATTATGCAATCACAATACATGCAATGCAACATTTAATGCAAAAAAGACATCACAATCCATGCAATGCAAAATGCAATCTCAATCCATGCAATGTAACATTTAATGCAAAATTATGACATCACAATCCATGCAATGCAAAATGCAATGCAAAATTATGACATCACAATCCATGCAATGCAACATTTAATGCAAAATTATGCAATCACAATCCATGCAATGTGCCATTTAATGCAAAATTATAACATCACAATACGTGCAATTCAAAATTTAATGCAAAATTATGACATCACAATCAATGCAATGCAATATTTAATGCAACATTATGACATCACAATCCATGCAATGCAACATTTAATGCAAAATTATGCAAACACAATCCATGCAATGCAACATTTAATGCAACATTATGACATCACAATATATGTAATGCAACATGTAATGCAAAATTATGACATCACAATAAATGCAATGCAAAAATCAATGCAACATTATGCAAACACAATGCATGCAATGCAACAATTAATGCAAAATTATGCAATCACAATCCATGCAATGCAAAATTCAATGCAAAATTATGACACCACAATCCATGCAATGCAACATTTAATGCAAAATTATGACATCACTGTCCATGCAATGCAACATTTTATGCAAAATTATGACAACACAATCCATGCAATGCAACATTATTACATCACAATACATGTAATGCAACATGTAATGCAAAATTATGACATCACAATCCATGCAATGCAACATTTAATGCAAAATTATGCAAACAAAATCCATGCAATTCAACATTTAATCCAAAATTATGACATCCCAATCCATGCAATGCAACATTTAATGCAACATTATGACATCACAATACATTTAATGCAACATGTAATGCAAAATTATGCAATCACAATCCATGTAATGCAACATTTAATGCAAAATTATGCAAACACAATCCATGCAATTCCACATTTAATGCAAAATTATGACATCACAATCCATGCAATGCAACAATTAATGCATAATTATGCAATCACAATCCATGCAATGCAACTTATAATGAAAAAATATGACATCACAATCCATGCAATGCAACATTTAATGCAAAATTATGACATCACAATCCATGCAATGCAACATTTAATGCAAAATTATTACATCAATATCCATGCAATGCAACATTTAATACAACATTATGACATCACAATACATGTAATGCAAAATTATGCAATCACAATCCATGCGATGCAACATTTAATGCAAAATTATGCAAACACAATCCATGCAATTCAACATTTAATGCAAAATTATGACATCACAATCCATGCAATGCAACATTTAATGCAAAATTATGACATCACAATAAATGCAATGCAAAATTCAATGCAACATTATGCAATCACAATCCATGCAATGCAACATTTAATGCAAGATTATGACATCACAATCCATGCAATGCAACATTTAATCCAAAATTATGACATCACAATCCATGCAATGCAACATGTAATGCAACATGTAATGCAAAATTATGCAATCGCAATCCATGCAATGCAACATGTAATGCATAATTATGACATCACAATCCATGTAATGCAACATTTAATGCAAAATTATGACATCACAATCAATGCAACATTTAATGCAAAATGATGCAATCACAATAAATGCAATGCAAAAAGCAAGGCAACATTATGCAATCACAATCCATGCAATGCAACAATTAATGCAAAATTATGCAATCACAATACATGCAATGCAACATTTAATGCAAAAAAGACATCACAATCCATGCAATGCAAAATGCAATCTCAATCCATGCAATGTAACATTTAATGCAAAATTATGACATCACAATCCATGCAATGCAAAATGCAATGCAAAATTATGACATCACAATCCATGTAATGCAACATTTAATGCAAAATTATGCAATCACAATCCATGCAATGCAACAGTAAATGCAAAATTATGCTATCACAATCCATGCAATTCAAAATTAAATGCAGAATTATGACATCACAATCCATGCAATGCAACATATAATGCAAAATTATGACATCACAACCCATGCAATGCAACAATTAATGCATAATTATGCAATCACAATCCATGCAATGCAACATATAATGATTAAATATGACATCACAATCCATGCAATGCAACATTTAATGCAAAATTATTAAATCACAATCCATGCAATGCAACATTTAATGCAAAATTATGCAATCACAATCCATGCAATGCAACATTTAATGCAACATTATGCAATCACAATCCATGCAATGCAACATTTACTGCAAAATTGTGACATCACAATCCATGCAATGCAACATTTAATGCAAAATTATGCAATCACAATCCATGCAATTCAAAATTTTATGCAAAATTATGACATCATAATCCATGCAATGCAATATTCAATGCAAAATTATGACATCACAATCCATGCAATGCGCCATTTAATGCAAAATTATAACATCACAATACGTGCAATTCAAAATTTAATGCAAAATTATGACATCACAATCAATGCAATGCAATATTTAATGCAAAATTATTACATCACAATCCATGCAATGCAACATTTAATGCAAAATTATGCAAACACAATCCATGCAATTCAACATTTAATGATTAAATATGAAATCACAATCCATGCAATGCAACATTTAATGCATAATTATGCAATCACAATCCATGCAATGCAACATATAATGATTAAATATGAAATCACAATCCATGCAATGCAACATTTAATGCAACATTATGACATCACAATATATGTAATGCAACATGTAATGCAAAATTATGACATCACAATATATGTAATGCAACATGTAATGCAAAATTATGACATCACAATAAATGCAATGCAAAAATCAATGCAACATTATGCAAACACAATGCATGCAATGCAATATTTAATGCAAAATTATGCAATCACAATCCATGCAATGCAACAATTAATGCAAAATTATGCAATCACAATCCATGCAATGCAAAATTCAATGCAAAATTATGACATCACAATCCATGCAATGCAACATTTAATGCAAAATTATAACATCACTGTCCATGCAATGCAACATTTTATGCAAAATTATGACTACACAATCCATGCAATGCAACATTATTACATCACAATACATGTAATGCAACATGTAATGCAAAATTATGACATCACAATCCATGCAATGCAACATTTAATGCAAAATTATGCAAACAAAATCCATGCAATTAAACATTTAATCCAAAATTATGACATCCCAATCCATGCAATGCAACATTTAATGCAACATTATGACATCACAATACATGTAATGCAACATGTAATGCAAAATTATGCAATCACAATCCATGTAATGCAACATTTAATGCAAAATTATGCAAACACAATCCATGCAATTCCACATTTAATGCAAAATTATGACATCACAATCCATGCAATGCAACAATTAATGCATAATTATGCAATCACAATCCATGCAATGCAACTTATAATGAAAAAAAATGACATCACAATCCATGCAATGCAACATTTAATGCAAAATGATGACATCACAATCCATGCAATGCAACATTTAATGCAAAATTATTACATCAATATCCATGCAATGCAACATTTAATGCAACATTATGACATCACAATACATGTAATGCAAAATTATGCAATCACAATCCATGCAATGCAACATTTAATGCAAAATTATGCAAACACAATCCATGCAATTCAACATTTAATGCAAAATTATGACATCACAATCCATGCAATGCAACATTTAATGCAAAATTATGACATCACAATAAATGCAATGCAAAATTCAATGCAACATTATGCAATCACAATCCATGCAATGCAACATTTAATGCAAGATTATGACATCACAATACATGCAATGCAACAGTTAATGCAAAATTATGACATCACAATCCATGCAATGTAAAATTATGACATCACAATAAATGCAATGCAAAAATCAATGCAACATTATGCAATCACAATCCATGCAATGCAACATTTAATCCAAAATTATGACATCACAATCCATGCAATGCAACATTTAATGCAACATTATGACATCACAATACATGTAATGCAACATGTAATGCAAAATTATGCAATCACAATCCATGCAATGCAACATGTAATGCATAATTATGACATCACAATCCATGTAATGCAACATTTAATGCAAAATTATGACATCACAATCAATGCAACATTTAATGCAAAATTATGCAATCACAATAAATGCAATGCAAAATGCAATGCAAAATTATGACATCACAATCCATGCAATGCAACATTTAATGCAAAATTATGCAATCACAATCCATGCAATGCAACAGTTAATGCAAAATTATGCTATCACAATCCATGCAATTCAAAATTAAATGCAAAATTATGACATCACAATCCATGCAATGCAACATATAATGCAAAATTATGACATCACAACCCATGCAATGCAACAATTAATGCATAATTATGCAATCAAAATCCATGCAATGCAACATATAATGATTAAATATGACATCACAATCCATGCAATGCAACATTTAATGCAAAATTATTAAATCACAATCCATGCAATGCAACATTTAATGCAAAATTATTAAATCACAATCCATTCAATGCAACATTTAATGCATAATTATGCAAACACAATCCATGCAATGCAACATTTAATGCAAAATAATGATATCACAATCCATGCAATGCAACATTTAATGCACAATTATGTCATCACTATCCATGCAATGCATAATTATGCTATCACAATCCATGCAATGCAGCATTTAATACAAAAATATGACATTACAATCCACGCAATGCAAAATGCAATGCAAAATGATGCAATCTAAATCCATGCAATGCACATTTAATGCAAAATTATGCAATCACAATCCATGCAATGCAACATTTTATGCAAAATTATGACATCACAATCCATGCAATGCAAAATGCAATCACAATCTGTGCAATGCAACATTGAATGCAAAATTATAACATCACAATTCATGCAATGCAACATTTATTGCAAAAATATGACATCACAATCCATGCAATGCAACATTTAATGCAACATTATGACATCACAATACATGTAATGCAACATGTAATGCAAAAGTATGCAATTACAATCCATGCAATGCAACATTTAATGCAAAATTATGCAAACACAATCCATGCAATTCAACATTTAATGCAAAATTATGACATCACAGTCCATGCAATGCAAAATTTAATTTTTTAAATTATGACTACAATAAATGCAATGCAAAAATCAATGCAAAATTATGCAATCACAATCCATGCAATGCAACAATTCATGCAAAATTATGCAATCACAATACATGCAATGCAACATTTAATGCAAAATTATGACATCACAATCCATGCAATGAAACATTTAATTCAAAATTATGCAATCACAATAAATGCAATGCAAAAAGCAATGCAACATTATGCAATCACAATCCATTCAATGCAATATTGAATGCAAAATTTTAACATCACAATCCATGCAATGCAACATTCAATGCAAAATTATGTAATCACAATCTATGCAATGCAACATTTAATGCAAAATTATGACATCACAATCCATGCAATGCAACATTTAATGCAAAATTATGCATACACAATTCATGCAATTCAACATTTAATGCAAAATTACGACATCACAATCCATGCAATGCAACATTTAATGCAAAATTATGACATCACAATACATGCAATGCAACATGTAATGCAAAATTATGACAACACAATCCATGCAATGCAACATTTAATGCAAAATTGTGACATCACAATCCATGCAATGCAACATTTAATGCAAAATTATGTAATCACAATCCATGCAATTCAAAATGTAATGCAAAATTATGACATCATAATCCATGCAATGCAATATTTAATGCAAAATTATGACATCACAATCCATGCAATGCGCCATTTAATGCAAAATTATAACATCACAATCCATGCAATGCAACATTTAATGCAAAATTATGCAAACACAATCCATGCAATGCAACATTTAATGCAAAATTATGACATCACAATCCATGCAATGCAACATTTCATGCAAAATTATGACATCACAATACATGCAATTCAAAATTGAATGCAAAATTATTACATCACAATCCATGCAATGCAACATTTAATGCAAAATTATGCAAACACAATCCATGCAATTCAACATTTAATGCAATATTATGAAATCACAATCCATGCAATGCAACATTTAATGCAAAATTATGACATCACAATATATGTAATGCAACATGTAATGCAAAATTATGACATCACAATAAATGCAATGCAAAAATCAATGCAACATTATGCAATCACAATGCATGCAATGCAACATTTAATGCAACATTATGCAATCACAATCCATGCAATGCAACAATTAATACAAAATTATGCAATCACAATCAATGCACTGCAAAATTCAATGCAAAATTATGACATCACAATCCATGCAATGCAACATTTAATGCAAAATTATGACATCACTGTCCATGCAATGCAACATTTTATGCAAAATTATGACAACACAATCCATGCATTGCAACATTATTACATCACAGTACATGTAATGCAACATGTAATGCAAAATTATGACATCACTATCCATGCAATTCAACATTTAATGCAACATTATGACATCACAATACATGTAATGCAACATGTAATGCAAAATTATGCAATCACAATCCATGTAATGCAACATTTAATGCAAAATTATGCAAACACAATCCATGCAATTCCACATTTAATGCAAAATTATGAAATCACAATCCATGCAATGCAACAATTAATGCATAATTATGCAATCACAATCCATGCAATGCAACATATAATGAAAAAATATGACATCACAATCCATGCAATGCAACATTTAATGCAAAATTATGACATCACAATCCATGCAATGCAACATTTAATGCAAAATTATTACATCAATATCCATGCAATGCAACATTTAATGCAACATTATGACATCACAATACATGTAATGCAAAATTATGCAATCACAATCCATGCAATGCAACATTTAATGCAAAATTATGCAAACACAATCCATGCAATTCAACATTTAATGCAAAATTATGACATCACAATCCATGCAATGCAACATTTTATGCAAAATTATGACATCACAATAAATGCAATGCAAAATTCAATGCAACATTATGCAATCACAATCCATGCAATGCAACATTTAATGCAAGATTATGACATCACAATACATGCAATGCAACAGTTAATGCAAAATTATGACATCACAATCCATGCAATGTAAAATTATGACATCACAATAAATGCAATGCAAAAATCAATGCAACATTATGCAATCACAATCCATGCAATGCAACATTTAATGCAAAATTATGACATCACAATCCATGCAATGCAACAGTTAATGCAACATTATGACATCACAATCCATGCAATGCAAAATTCAATGCAAAATTATGACATCACAATCCATGCAATGCAACATTTAATGCAAAATTATGACATCACAACCCATGCATGCAACATTTAATGCAAAATTATGCAAACAAAATCCATGCAATTCAACATTTAATCCAAAATTATGACATCACAATCCATGCAATGCAACATTTAATGCAACATTATGACATCACAATACATGTAATACAACATGTAATGCAAAATTATGCAATCACAATCCATGCAATGCAACATTTAATGCAAAATTATGCAAACACAATCCATGCAATTCAATATTTAATGCAAAATTATGACATCACAATCCATGCAATGCAACAATTAATGCATAATTATGCAATCACAATCCATGCAATGCAACATATAATGAAAAAATATGACATCACAATCCATGCAATGCAACATTTAATGCAAAATTATGACATCACAATACATGCAATGCAACATTTAATGCAAAATTATTACATCACAATACATGCAATGCAACATTTAATGCAACATTATGACATCACAATACATGTAATGCAACATGTAATGCAAAATTATGCAATCACAATCCATGCAATGCAACATTTAATGCAAAATTATTACATCAATATCCATGCAATGCAACATTTAATGCAACATTATGACATCACAATACATGTAATGCAAAATTATGCAATCACAATCCATGCAATGCAACATTTAATGCAAAATTATGCAAACACAATCCATGCAATTCAACATTTAATGCAAAATTATGACATCACAATCCATGCAATGCAACATTTAATGCAAAATTATCACATCACAATAAATGCAATGCAAAAATCAATGCAACATTATGCAATCACAATCCATGCAATGCAACATTTAATGCAAAATTATGACATCACAATCCATGCAATGCAACAGTTAATGCAACATTATGACATCACAATCCATGCAATGCAAAATTCAATGCAAAATTATGACATCACAACCCATGCATGCAACATTTAATGCAAAATTATGCAAACAAAATCCATGCAATTCAACATTTAATCCAAAATTATGACATCACAATCCATGCAATGCAACATTTAATGCAACATTATGACATCACAATACATGTAATACAACATGTAATGCAAAATTATGCAATCACAATCCATGCAATGCAACATTTAATGCAAAATTATGCAAACACAATCCATGCAATTCAATATTTAATGCAAAATTATGACATCACAATCCATGCAATGCAACAATGAATGCATAATTATGCAATCACAATCCATGCAATGCAACATATAATGAAAAAATATGACATCACAATCCATGCAATGCAACATTTAATGCAACATTATGACATCACAATACATGTAATGCAACATGTAATGCAAAATTATGCAATCACAATCCATGCAATGCAACATATAATGAAAAAATATGACATCACAGTCCATGCAATGCAACATTTAATGCAAAATTATGACATCACAATCCATGCAATGCAAAATTTAATGCAACATTATTACAACACAATACATGCAATGCAACATTTAATGCAACATTATGACATCACAATACATGTAATGCAACATGTAATGCAAAATTATGCAATCACAATCCATGCAATGCAACATTTAATGCAAAATTATGACATCACAATCCATGCAGTGCAACATTTAATGCAAAATTTTGACATCACAATACATGCAATGCAACAGTTAATGCAAAATTATGACATCACAATCCATGCAATGTAAAATTATGACATCACAATAAATGCAATGCAAAAATCATTGTAGCATTATGCATTCACAATCCATGCAATGCAACATTTAATGCAAAATTATGACATCACAATCCATGCAATGCAACATTTAATGCAAAATTATGACATCACAATACATGTAATGCAAAATTATGACATCACAATCCATGCAATGCAACATTTAATGCAAAATGATGACATCACAATCCATGCAATGCAACATTTAATGCAAAATTATGACATCATAATCCATGCAATGCAATATTTAATGCAAAATTATGCAATCACAATCCATGGAATGCAACAATTAATGCAAAATTATGCAATCACAATACATGCAATGCAACATTTAATGCAACATTATGACATCACAATACATGTAATGCAAAATTATGCAATCACAATCCATGCAATGCAACATTTAATGCAAAATTATGACATCACAATCCATGCAATGCAACATTTAATGCAAAATTATTACATCACAATACATGCAATGCAACATTTAATGCAAAAAAAAGACATCACAATCCATGCAATGCAAAATGCAATCAATGCAATGTAACATTTAATGCAAAATGATGACATCACAATCCATGCAATGCAACATTTAATGCAAAATTATGCAATCACAATACATGCAATGCAACATTTAATGCAAAATTGTGACATCACAATCCATGCAATGCAACATTTAATGCAAAATTATGACATCACAATCCATGCAATGCAACATTTAATGCAAAATTATTACATCAATATCCATGCAATGCAACATTTAATGCAACATTATGACATCACAATACATGTAATGCAAAATTATGCAATCACAATCCATGCAATGCAACATTTAATGCAAAATTATGCAAACACAATCCATGCAATTCAACATTTAATGCAAAATTATGACATCACAATCCATGCAATGCAACATTTTATGCAAAATTATGACATCACAATAAATGCAATGCAAAATTCAATGCAACATTATGCAATCACAATCCATGCAATGCAACATTTAATGCAAGATTATGACATCACAATACATGCAATGCAACAGTTAATGCAAAATTATGACATCACAATCCATGCAATGTAAAATTATGACATCACAATAAATGCAATGCAAAAATCAATGCAACATTATGCAATCACAATCCATGCAATGCAACATTTAATGCAAAATTATGACATCACAATCCATGCAATGCAACAGTTAATGCAACATTATGACATCACAATCCATGCAATGCAAAATTCAATGCAAAATTATGACATCACAATCCATGCAATGCAACATTTAATGCAAAATTATGACATCACAACCCATGCATGCAAAATTTAATGCAAAATTATGCAAACAAAATCCATGCAATTCAACATTTAATCCAAAATTATGACATCACAATCCATGCAATGCAACATTTAATGCAACATTATGACATCACAATACATGTAATACAACATGTAATGCAAAATTATGACATCACAATCCATGCGATGCAACATTTAATGCAAAATTATGCAAACACAATCCATGCAATTCAACATTTAATGCAAAATTATGACATCACAATACATGCAATGCAACATTTAATGCAAAATTATGCAATCACAATCCATGCAATGCAACATTTAATACAAGATTATGACATCACAATACATGCAATGCAACAGTTAATGCAAAATTATGACATCACAATCCATGCAATGTAAAATTATGACATCACAATAAATGCAATGCAAAAATCAATGCAACATTATGCAATCACAATCCATGCAATGCAACATTTAATCCAAAATTATGACATCACAATCCATGCAATGCAACATTTAATGCAACATTATGACATCACAATACATGTAATGCAACATTTAATGCAAAATTATGACATCACAATCAATGCAACATTTAATGCAAAATTATGCAATCACAATAAATGCAATGCAAAAAGCAAGGCAACATTATGCAATCACAATCCATGCAATGCAACAATTAATGCAAAATTATGCAATCACAATACATGCAATGCAACATTTAATGCAAAAAAGACATCACAATCCATGCAATGCAAAATGCAATCTCAATCCATGCAATGTAACATTTAATGCAAAATTATGACATCACAATCCATGCAATGCAAAATGCAATGCAAAATTATGACATCACAATCCATGCAATGCAACATTTAATGCAAAATTATGCAATCACAATCCATGCAATGCGCCATTTAATGCAAAATTATAACATCACAATACGTGCAATTCAAAATTTAATGCAAAATTATGACATCACAATCAATGCAATGCAATATTTAATGCAAAATTATGACATCACAATCCATGCAATGCAACATTTAATGCAAAATTATGCAAACACAATCCATGCAATTCAACATTTAATGCAATATTATGAAATCACAATCCATGCAATGCAACATTTAATGCAACATTATGACATCACAATATATGTAATGCAACATGTAATGCAAAATTATGACATCACAATAAATGCAATGCAAAAATCAATGCAACATTATGCAAACACAATGCATGCAATGCAACAATTAATGCAAAATTATGCAATCACAATCCATGCAATGCAAAATTCAATGCAAAATTATGACACCACAATCCATGCAATGCAACATTTAATGCAAAATTATGACATCACTGTCCATGCAATGCAACATTTTATGCAAAATTATGACAACACAATCCATGCAATGCAACATTATTACATCACAATACATGTAATGCAACATGTAATGCAAAATTATGACATCACAATCCATGCAATGCAACATTTAATGCAAAATTATGCAAACAAAATCCATGCAATTCAACATTTAATCCAAAATTATGACATCCCAATCCATGCAATGCAACATTTAATGCAACATTATGACATCACAATACATTTAATGCAACATGTAATGCAAAATTATGCAATCACAATCCATGTAATGCAAATTTAATGCAAAATTATGCAAACACAATCCATGCAATTCCACATTTAATGCAAAATTATGACATCACAATCCATGCAATGCAACAATTAATGCATAATTATGCAATCACAATCCATGCAATGCAACTTATAATGAAAAAATATGACATCACAATCCATGCAATGCAACATTTAATGCAAAATTATGACATCACAATCCATGCAATGCAACATTTAATGCAAAATTATTACATCAATATCCATGCAATGCAACATTTAATACAACATTATGACATCACAATACATGTAATGCAAAATTATGCAATCACAATCCATGCGATGCAACATTTAATGCAAAATTATGCAAACACAATCCATGCAATTCAACATTTAATGCAAAATTATGACATCACAATCCATGCAATGCAACATTTAATGCAAAATTATGACATCACAATAAATGCAATGCAAAATTCAATGCAACATTATGCAATCACAATCCATGCAATGCAACATTTAATGCAAGATTATGACATCACAATCCATGCAATGCAACATTTAATCCAAAATTATGACATCACAATCCATGCAATGCAACATGTAATGCAACATGTAATGCAAAATTATGCAATCACAATCCATGCAATGCAACATGTAATGCATAATTATGACATCACAATCCATGTAATGCAACATTTAATGCAAAATTATGACATCACAATCAATGCAACATTTAATGCAAAACGATGCAATCACAATAAATGCAATGCAAAAAGCAAGGCAACATTATGCAATCACAATCCATGCAATGCAACAATTAATGCAAAATTATGCAATCACAATACATGCAATGCAACATTTAATGCAAAAAAGACATCACAATCCATGCAATGCAAAATGCAATCTCAATCCATGCAATGTAACATTTAATGCAAAATTATGACATCACAATCCATGCAATGCAAAATGCAATGCAAAATTATGACATCACAATCCATGTAATGCAACATTTAATGCAAAATTATGCAATCACAATCCATGCAATGCAACAGTAAATGCAAAATTATGCTATCACAATCCATGCAATTCAAAATTAAATGCAGAATTATGACATCACAATCCATGCAATGCAACATATAATGCAAAATTATGACATCACAACCCATGCAATGCAACAATTAATGCATAATTATGCAATCACAATCCATGCAATGCAACATATAATGATTAAATATGACATCACAATCCATGCAATGCAACATTTAATGCAAAATTATTAAATCACAATCCATGCAATGCAACATTTAATGCAAAATTATGCAATCACAATCCATGCAATGCAACATTTAATGCAACATTATGCAATCACAATCCATGCAATGCAATATTCAATGCAAAATTATGACATCACAATCCATGCAATGCAACATTTAATGCAAAATTATGCAATCACAATCCATGCAATTCAAAATTTTATGCAAAATTATGACATCATAATCCATGCAATGCAATATTCAATGCAAAATTATGACATCACAATCCATGCAATGCGCCATTTAATGCAAAATTATAACATCACAATACGTGCAATTCAAAATTTAATGCAAAATTATGACATCACAATCAATGCAATGCAATATTTAATGCAAAATTATTACATCACAATCCATGCAATGCAACATTTAATGCAAAATTATGCAAACACAATCCATGCAATTCAACATTTAATGATTAAATATGAAATCACAATCCATGCAATGCAACATTTAATGCATAATTATGCAATCACAATCCATGCAATGCAACATATAATGATTAAATATGAAATCACAATCCATGCAATGCAACATTTAATGCAACATTATGACATCACAATATATGTAATGCAACATGTAATGCAAAATTATGACATCACAATAAATGCAATGCAAAAATCAATGCAACATTATGCAAACACAATGCATGCAATGCAATATTTAATGCAAAATTATGCAATCACAATCCATGCAATGCAACAATTAATGCAAAATTATGCAATCACAATCCATGCAATGCAAAATTCAATGCAAAATTATGACATCACAATCCATGCAATGCAACATTTAATGCAAAATTATGACATCACTGTCCATGCAATGCAACATTTTATGCAAAATTATGACTACACAATCCATGCAATGCAACATTATTACATCACAATACATGTAATGCAACATGTAATGCAAAATTATGACATCACAATCCATGCAATGCAACATTTAATGCAAAATTATGCAAACAAAATCCATGCAATTAAACATTTAATCCAAAATTATGACATCCCAATCCATGCAATGCAACATTTAATGCAACATTATGACATCACAATACATGTAATGCAACATGTAATGCAAAATTATGCAATCACAATCCATGTAATGCAACATTTAATGCAAAATTATGCAAACACAATCCATGCAATTCCACATTTAATGCAAAATTATGACATCACAATCCATGCAATGCAACATTTAATGCAAAATGATGACATCACAATCCATGCAATGCAACATTTAATGCAAAATTATTACATCAATATCCATGCAATGCAACATTTAATGCAACATTATGACATCACAATACATGTAATGCAAAATTATGCAATCACAATCCATGCAATGCAACATTTAATGCAAAATTATGCAAACACAATCCATGCAATTCAACATTTAATGCAAAATTATGACATCACAATCCATGCAATGCAACATTTAATGCAAAATTATGACATCACAATAAATGCAATGCAAAATTCAATGCAACATTATGCAATCACAATCCATGCAATGCAACATTTAATGCAAGATTATGACATCACAATACATGCAATGCAACAGTTAATGCAAAATTATGACATCACAATCCATGCAATGTAAAATTATGACATCACAAAAAATGCAATGCTAAAATCAATGCAACATTATGCAATCACAATCCATGCAATGCAACATTTAATCAAAAATTATGACATCACAATCCATGCAATGCAACATTTAATGCAACATTATGACATCACAATACATGTAATGCAACATGTAATGCAAAATTATGCAATCACAATCCATGCAATGCAACATGTAATGCATAATTATGACATCACAATCCATGTAATGCAACATTTAATGCAAAATTATGACATCACAATCAATGCAACATTTAATGCAAAATTATGCAATCACAATAAATGCAATGCAAAATTATGACATCACAATCCATGCAATGCAACATTTAATGCAAAATTATGCAATCACAATCCATGCAATGCAACAGTTAATGCAAAATTATGCTATCACAATCCATGCAATTCAAAATTAAATGCAAAATTATGACATCACAATCCATGCAATGCAACATATAATGCAAAATTATGACATCACAACCCATGCAATGCAACAATTAATGCATAATTATGCAATCAAAATCCATGCAATGCAACATATAATGATTAAATATGACATCACAATCCATGCAATGCAACATTTAATGCAAAATTATTAAATCACAATCCATGCAATGCAACATTTAATGCAAAATTATTAAATCACAATCCATTCAATGCAACATTTAATGCATAATTATGCAAACACAATCCATGCAATGCAACATTTAATGCAAAATAATGATATCACAATCCATGCAATGCAACATTTAATGCACAATTATGTCATCACTATCCATGCAATGCATAATTATGCTATCACAATCCATGCAATGCAGCATTTAATACAAAAATATGACATTACAATCCACGCAATGCAAAATGCAATGCAAAATGATGCAATCTAAATCCATGCAATGCACATTTAATGCAAAATTATGCAATCACAATCCATGCAATGCAACATTTTATGCAAAATTATGACATCACAATCCATGCAATGCAAAATGCAATCACAATCCGTGCAATGCAACATTGAATGCAAAATTATAACATCACAATTCATGCAATGCAACATTTATTGCAAAAATATGACATCACAATCCATGCAATGCAACATTTAATGCAACATTATGACATCACAATACATGTAATGCAACATGTAATGCAAAAGTATGCAATTACAATCCATGCAATGCAACATTTAATGCAAAATTATGCAAACACAATCCATGCAATTCAACATTTAATGCAAAATTATGACATCACAGTCCATGCAATGCAAAATTTAATTTTTTAAATTATAACTACAATAAATGCAATGCAAAAATCAATGCAAAATTATGCAATCACAATCCATGCAATGCAACAATTCATGCAAAATTATGCAATCACAATACATGCAATGCAACATTTAATGCAAAATTATGACATCACAATCCATGCAATGAAACATTTAATGCAAAATTATGCAATCACAATAAATGCAATGCAAAAAGCAATGCAACATTATGCAATCACAATCCATTCAATGCAATATTGAATGCAAAATTTTAACATCACAATCCATGCAATGCAACATTCAATGCAAAATTATGTAATCACAATCTATGCAATGCAACATTTAATGCAAAATTATGACATCACAATCCATGCAATGCAACATTTAATGCAAAATTATGCATACACAATTCATGCAATTCAACATTTAATGCAAAATTACGACATCACAATCCATGCAATGCAACATTTAATGCAAAATTATGACATCACAATACATGCAATGCAACATGTAATGCAAAATTATGACATCACAATCCATGCAATGCAACATTTAATGCAAAATTGTGACATCACAATCCATGCAATGCAACATTTAATGCAAAATTATGTAATCACAATCCATGCAATTCAAAATTTAATGCAAAATTATGACATCATAATCCATGCAATGCAATATTTAATGCAAAATTATGACATCACAATCCATGCAATGCGCCATTTAATGCAAAATTATAACATCACAATCCATGCAATGCAACATTTAATGCAAAATTATGCAAACACAATCCATGCAATGCAACATTTAATGCAAAATTATGACATCACAATCCATGCAATGCAACATTTCATGCAAAATTATGACATCACAATACATGCAATTCAAAATTGAATGCAAAATTATTACATCACAATCCATGCAATGCAACATTTAATGCAAAATTATGCAAACACAATCCATGCAATTCAACATTTAATGCAATATTATGAAATCACAATCCATGCAATGCAACATTTAATGCAAAATTATGACATCACAATATATGTAATGCAACATGTAATGCAAAATTATGACATCACAATAAATGCAATGCAAAAATCAATGCAACATTATGCAATCACAATGCATGCAATGCAACATTTAATGCAAAATTATGCAATCACAATCCATGCAATGCAACAATTAATACAAAATTATGCAATCACAATCAATGCACTGCAAAATTCAATGCAAAATTATGACATCACAATCCATGCAATGCAACATTTAATGCAAAATTATGACATCACTGTCCATGCAATGCAACATTTTATGCAAAATTATGACAACACAATCCATGCATTGCAACATTATTACATCACAGTACATGTAATGCAACATGTAATGCAAAATTATGACATCACTATCCATGCAATTCAACATTTAATGCAACATTATGACATCACAATACATGTAATGCAACATGTAATGCAAAATTATGCAATCACAATCCATGTAATGCAACATTTAATGCAAAATTATGCAAACACAATCCATGCAATTCCACATTTAATGCAAAATTATGAAATCACAATCCATGCAATGCAACAATTAATGCATAATTATGCAATCACAATCCATGCAATGCAACATATAATGAAAAAATATGACATCACAATCCATGCAATGCAACATTTAATGCAAAATTATGACATCACAATCCATGCAATGCAACATTTAATGCAAAATTATTACATCAATATCCATGCAATGCAACATTTAATGCAACATTATGACATCACAATACATGTAATGCAAAATTATGCAATCACAATCCATGCAATGCAACATTTAATGCAAAATTATGCAAACACAATCCATGCAATTCAACATTTAATGCAAAATTATGACATCACAATCCATGCAATGCAACATTTTATGCAAAATTATGACATCACAATAAATGCAATGCAAAATTCAATGCAACATTATGCAATCACAATCCATGCAATGCAACATTTAATGCAAGATTATGACATCACAATACATGCAATGCAACAGTTAATGCAAAATTATGACATCACAATCCATGCAATGTAAAATTATGACATCACAATAAATGCAATGCAAAAATCAATGCAACATTATGCAATCACAATCCATGCAATGCAACATTTAATGCAAAATTATGACATCACAATCCATGCAATGCAACAGTTAATGCAACATTATGACATCACAATCCATGCAATGCAAAATTCAATGCAAAATTATGACATCACAATCCATGCAATGCAACATTTAATGCAAAATTATGACATCACAACCCATGCATGCAACATTTAATGCAAAATTATGCAAACAAAATCCATGCAATTCAACATTTAATCCAAAATTATGACATCACAATCCATGCAATGCAAAATTTAATGCAACATTATGACATCACAATACATGTAATACAACATGTAATGCAAAATTATGCAATCACAATCCATGCAATGCAACATTTAATGCAAAATTATGCAAACACAATCCATGCAATTCAATATTTAATGCAAAATTATGACATCACAATCCATGCAATGCAACAATTAATGCATAATTATGCAATCACAATCCATGCAATGCAACATATAATGAAAAAATATGACATCACAATCCATGCAATGCAACATTTAATGCAAAATTATGACATCACAATACATGCAATGCAACATTTAATGCAAAATTATTACATCACAATACATGCAATGCAACATTTAATGCAACATTATGACATCACAATACATGTAATGCAACATGTAATGCAAAATTATGCAATCACAATCCATGCAATGCAACATTTAATGCAAAATTATTACATCAATATCCATGCAATGCAACATTTAATATAACATTATGACATCACAATACATGTAATGCAAAATTATGCAATCACAATCCATGCAATGCAACATTTAATGCAAAATTATGCAAACACAATCCATGCAATTCAACATTTAATGCAAAATTATGACATCACAATCCATGCAATGCAACATTTAATGCAAAATTATCACATCACAATAAATGCAATGCAAAAATCAATGCAACATTATGCAATCACAATCCATGCAATGCAACATTTAATGCAAAATTATGACATCACAATCCATGCAATGCAACAGTTAATGCAACATTATGACATCACAATCCATGCAATGCAAAATTCAATGCAAAATTATGACATCACAACCCATGCATGCAACATTTAATGCAAAATTATGCAAACAAAATCCATGCAATTCAACATTTAATCCAAAATTATGACATCACAATCCATGCAATGCAACATTTAATGCAACATTATGACATCACAATACATGTAATACAACATGTAATGCAAAATTATGCAATCACAATCCATGCAATGCAACATTTAATGCAAAATTATGCAAACACAATCCATGCAATTCAATATTTAATGCAAAATTATGACATCACAATCCATGCAATGCAACAATTAATGCATAATTATGCAATCACAATCCATGCAATGCAACATATAATGAAAAAATATGACATCACAATCCATGCAATGCAACATTTAATGCAACATTATGACATCACAATACATGTAATGCAACATGTAATGCAAAATTATGCAATCACAATCCATGCAATGCAACATATAATGAAAAAATATGACATCACAGTCCATGCAATGCAACATTTAATGCAAAATTATGACATCACAATCCATGCAATGCAAAATTTAATGCAAAATTATTACAACACAATACATGCAATGCAACATTTAATGCAACATTATGACATCACAATACATGTAATGCAACATGTAATGCAAAATTATGCAATCACAATCCATGCAATGCAACATTTAATGCAAAATTATGACATCACAATCCATGCAGTGCAACATTTAATGCAAAATTTTGACATCACAATACATGCAATGCAACAGTTAATGCAAAATTATGACATCACAATCCATGCAATGTAAAATTATGACATCACAATAAATGCAATGCAAAAATCATTGTAGCATTATGCATTCACAATCCATGCAATGCAACATTTAATGCAAAATTATGACATCACAATCCATGCAATGCAACATTTAATGCAAAATTATGACATCACAATACATGTAATGCAAAATTATGACATCACAATCCATGCAATGCAACATTTAATGCAAAATGATGACATCACAATCCATGCAATGCAACATTTAATGCAAAATTATGACATCATAATCCATGCAATGCAATATTTAATGCAAAATTATGCAATCACAATCCATGGAATGCAACAATTAATGCAAAATTATGCAATCACAATACATGCAATGCAACATTTAATGCAACATTATGACATCACAATACATGTAATGCAACATGTAATGCAAAATTATGCAATCACAATCCATGCAATGCAACATTTAATGCAAAATTATGACATCACAATCCATGCAATGCAACATTTAATGCAAAATTATTACATCACAATACATGCAATGCAACATTTAATGCAAAAAAAAGACATCACAATCCATGCAATGCAAAATGCAATCAATGCAATGTAACATTTAATGCAAAATGATGACATCACAATCCATGCAATGCAAAATGCAATGCAAAATTATGACATCACAATCCATGCAATGCAACATTTAATGCAAAATTATGCAATCACAATACATGCAATGCAACATTTAATGCAAAATTGTGACATCACAATCCATGCAATGCAACATTTAATGCAACATTATGTAATCACAATCCATGCAATTCAAAATTTAATGCAAAATTATGACATCATAATCCATGCAATGCAATATTTAATGCAAAATTATGACATCACAATCCATGCAATGCGCCATTTAATGCAAAATTATAACATCACAATCCATGCAATGCAACATTTAATGCAAAATTATGCAAACACAATCCATGCAATGCAACATTTAATGCAAAATTATGACATCACAATCCATGCAATGCAACATTTCATGCAAAATTATGACATCACAATCCATGCAATTCAACATTTAATGCAATATTATGAAATCACAATCCATGCAATGCAACATTTAATGCAAAATTATGACATCACAATAAATGCAATGCAAAAATCAATGCAACATTATGCAATCACAATGCATGCAATGCAACATTTAATGCAAAATTATGCAATCACAATCCATGCAATGCAACAATTAATACAAAATTATGCAATCACAATCAATGCACTGCAAAATTCAATGCAAAATTATGACATCACAATCCATGCAATGCAACATTTAATGCAAAATTATGACATCACTGTCCATGCAATGCAACATTTTATGCAAAATTATGACAACACAATCCATGCATTGCAACATTATTACATCACAGTACATGTAATGCAACATGTAATGCAAAATTATGACATCACTGTCCATGCAATTCAACATTTAATGCAAAATTATGACATCACAATCCATGCAATGCAACATTTAATGCAAAATTATTACATCAATATCCATGCAATGCAACATTTAATGCAACATTATGCAAACACAATCCATGCAATTCCACATTTAATGCAAAATTATGAAATCACAATCCATGCAATGCAACAATTAATGCATAATTATGCAATCACAATCCATGCAATGCAACATATAATGAAAAAATATGACATCACAATCCATGCAATGCAACATTTAATGCAAAATTATGACATCACAATACATGCAATGCAACATTTAATGCAAAATTATTACATCACAATACATGCAATGCAACATTTAATGCAACATTATGACATCACAATACATGTAATGCAACATGTAATGCAAAATTATGCAATCACAATCCATGCAATGCAACATTTAATGCAAAATTATTACATCAATATCCATGCAATGCAACATTTAATGCAACATTATGACATCACAATACATGTAATGCAAAATTATGCAATCACAATCCATGCAATGCAACATTTAATGCAAAATTATGCAAACACAATCCATGCAATTCAACATTTAATGCAAAATTATGACATCACAATCCATGCAATGCAACATTTTATGCAAAATTATGACATCACAATAAATGCAATGCAAAATTCAATGCAACATTATGCAATCACAATCCATGCAATGCAACATTTAATGCAAGATTATGACATCACAATACATGCAATGCAACAGTTAATGCAAAATTATGACATCACAATCCATGCAATGTAAAATTAGGACATCACAATAAAT
This sequence comes from Pseudophryne corroboree, assembly GCF_028390025.1. Lineage (NCBI taxonomy): Eukaryota > Metazoa > Chordata > Amphibia > Anura > Myobatrachidae > Pseudophryne > Pseudophryne corroboree. The sequence continues at coordinate 366,837,043 of NC_086448.1, forward strand.
GCAATGCAAAAATCAATGCAACATTATGCAATCACAATCCATGCAATGCAACATTTAATGCAAATTTATGACATCACAATCCATGCAATGCAACAGTTAATGCAACATTATGACATCACAATCCATGCAATGCAAAATTCAATGCAAAATTATGACATCACAATCCATGCAATGCAACATTTAATGCAAAATTATGACATCACAACCCATGCATGCAACATTTAATGCAAAATTATGCAAACAAAATCCATGCAATTCAACATTTAATCCAAAATTATGACATCACAATCCATGCAATGCAACATTTAATGCAACATTATGACATCACAATACATGTAATACAACATGTAATGCAAAATTATGCAATCACAATCCATGCAATTCAATATTTAATGCAAAATTATGACATCACAATCCATGCAATGCAACAATTAATGCATAATTATGCAATCACAATCCATGCAATGCAACATATAATGAAAAAATATGACATCACAATCCATGCAATGCAACATTTAATGCAAAATTATGACATCACAATCCATGCAATGCAACATTTAATGCAAAATTATTACATCACAATACATGCAATGCAACATTTAATGCAACATTATGACATCACAATACATGTAATGCAACATGTAATGCAAAATTATGCAATCACAATCCATGCAATGCAACATATAATGAAAAAATATGACATCACAGTCCATGCAATGCAACATTTAATGCAAAATTATGACATCACAATCCATGCAATGCAACATTTAATGCAAAATTATTACATCACAATACATGCAATGCAACATTTAATGCAACATTATGACATCACAATACATGTAATGCAACATGTAATGCAAAATTATGCAATCACAATCCATGCAATGCAACATTTAATGCAAAATTATGACATCACAATCCATGCAGTGCAACATTTAATGCAAAATTTTGACATCACAATACATGCAATGCAACAGTTAATGCAAAATTATGACATCACAATCCATGCAATGTAAAATTATGACATCACAATAAATGCAATGCAAAAATCATTGCAGCATTATGCATTCACAATCCATGCAATGCAACATTTAATGCAAAATTATGACATCACAATCCATGCAATGCAACATTTAATGCAAAATTATGACATCACAATACATGTAATGCAAAATTATGACATCACAATCCATGCAATGCAACATTTAATGCAAAATGATGACATCACAATCCATGCAATGCAACATTTAATGCAAAATTATGACATCATAATCCATGCAATGCAATATTTAATGCAAAATTATGCAATCACAATCCATGGAATGCAACAATTAATGCAAAATTATGCAATCACAATACATGCAATGCAACATTTAATGCAAAAAAGACATCACAATCCATGCAATGCAAAATGCAATCAATGCAATGTAACATTTAATGCAAAATGATGACATCACAATCCATGCAATGCAAAATGCAATGCAAAATTATGACATCACAATCCATGCAATGCAACATTTAATGCAAAATTATGCAATCACAATACATGCAATGCAACATATAATGCAAAAATATGACATCACAATCCATGCAAAGCAACATTTAATGCAAAATTATGACTTCACAATAAATGCAATGCAAAATGCAATGCAACATTATGCAATCACAATCCATGCAATGCAACATTTAATGCATAATAATGACATAATAATCCATGAAATGCAACATTTAAATAAAAAAATACAATCACAATCCATGCAATGCAACATTTAATGCAAAATTATGCAAACACAATACATGCAATTCAACATTTAATGCAAACTTATGACATCACAATCCATGCAATGCAACATTTAATGCAAAATAAAGACATCACAATCCATGCAATGCAAAATGCAATCACAATCCATGCAATGCTACATTTAATGCAAAATTATGGCATCACAATCCATGCAATGCAAAATTATGACATCACAATAAATGTAATGCAAAAAGCAATGCAAAATTATGACATCACAATCCATGCAATGCATCATTTAATGCAAAATAATGCAATCACAATCCATTCAATGCAACATATAATGCAAAAATATGACATCACAATCCATGCAATGCAACATTTAATGTAAAATTATGCAATCACAATCCATGCAATGCAACATTTAATGCAAAATTATTAAATCACAATCCATTCAATGCAACATTTAATGCAAAATCATGACATCACAATCCATGCAATGCAACATTTAATGCAAAAATATGACATTACAATCCATGCAATGCAAAATTATGCAATCACAATCCATGCAATGCAACAATTCATGCAACATTATGCAATCACAATACATGCAATGCAACATTTAATGCAAAATTATGACATCACAATCCATGCAATGAAACATTTAATGCAAAATTATGCAATCACAATAAATCCAATGCAAAAAGCAATGCAACATTATGCAATCACAATCCATTCAATGCAATATTGAATGCAAAATGTTAACATCACAATCCATGCAATGCAACATTCAATGCAAAATTATGTAATCACAATCTATGCAATGTAACATTTAATGCAAAATTATGACATCACAATCCATGCAATGCAACATTTAATGCAAAATTATGACATCAAAATCCATGCAATGCAACATTTAATGCAAAATTATGCAATCGCAATCCATGCAATGCAACATTTTATGCAACATTATGCAATTACAATCCATGCAATGCAACATTTAATGCAAAATTGTGACATCACAATCCATGCAATGCAACATTTAATGCAAAATGATGACATCACAATCCATGCAATGCAACATTTAATGCAAAATTATGACATCATAATCCATGCAATGCAATATTTAATGCAAAATTATGCAATCACAATCCATGGAATGCAACAATTAATGCAAAATTATGCCATAACAATACATGCAATGCAACATTTAATGCAAAAAAAGACATCACAATCCATGCAATGCAATGCAATCAATGCAATGTAACATTTCATGCAAAATGATGACATCACAATCCATGCAATGCAAAATGCAATGCAAAAATATGACATCACAATCCATGCAAAGCAACATCTAATGCAAAATTATGACATCACAATAAATGCAATGCAAAATGCAATGCAACATTATGCAATCACAATTCATGCAATGCAACATTTAATGCATAATAATGACATAATAATCCATGTAATGCAACATTTAAATAAAAAAATACAATCACAATCCATGCAATGCAACATTTAATGCAAAATTATGCAAACACAATACATGCAATTCAACATTTAATGCAAAATTATTACATCAATATCCATGCAATGCAACATTTAATGCAACATTATGACATCACAATACATGTAATGCAAAATTATGCAATCACAATCCATGCAATGCAACATTTAATGCAAAATTATGCAAACACAATCCATGCAATTCAACATTTAATGCAAAATTATGACATCACAATCCATGCAATGCAACATTTTATGCAAAATTATGACATCACAATAAATGCAATGCAAAATTCAATGCAACATTATGCAATCACAATCCATGCAATGCAACATTTAATGCAAGATTATGACATCACAATACATGCAATGCAACAGTTAATGCAAAATTATGACATCACAATCCATGCAATGTAAAATTATGACATCACAATAAATGCAATGCAAACATCAATGCAACATTATGCAATCACAATCTATGCAATGCAATATTTAATGCAAAATTATGACATCACAATCCATGCAATGCAACAGTTAATGCAACATTATGACATCACAATCCATGCAATGCAAAATTCAATGCAAAATTATGACATCACAATCCATGCAATGCAACATTTAATGCAAAATTATGACATCACAACCCATGCATGCAACATTTAATGCAAAATTATGCAAACAAAATCCATGCAATTCAACATTTAATCCAAAATTATGACATCACAATCCATGCAATGCAACATTTAATGCAACATTATGACATCACAATACATGTAATACAACATGTAATGCAAAATTATGCAATCACAATCCATGCAATGCAACATTTAATGCAAAATTATGCAAACACAATCCATGCAATTCAATATTTAATGCAAAATTATGACATCACAATCCATGCAATGCAACAATTAATGCATAATTATGCAATCACAATCCATGCAATGCAACATATAATGAAAAAATATGACATCACAATCCATGCAATGCAACATTTAATGCAAAATTATGACATCACAATACATGCAATGCAACATTTAATGCAAAATTATTACATCACAATACATGCAATGCAACATTTAATGCAACATTATGACATCACAATACATGTAATGCAACATGTAATGCAAAATTATGCAATCACAATCCATGCAATGCAACATTTAATGCAAAATTATTACATCAATATCCATGCAATGCAACATTTAATGCAACATTATGACATCACAATACATGTAATGCAAAATTATGCAATCACAATCCATGCAATGCAACATTTAATGCAAAATTATGCAAACACAATCCATGCAATTCAACATTTAATGCAAAATTATGACATCACAATCCATGCAATGCAACATTTAATGCAAAATTATCACATCACAATAAATGCAATGCAAAATTCAATGCAACATTATGCAATCACAATCCATGCAATGCAACATTTAATGCAAGATTATGACATCACAATACATGCAATGCAACAGTTAATGCAAAATTATGACATCACAATCCATGCAATGTAAAATTAGGACATCACAATAAATGCAATGCAAAAATCAATGCAACATTATGCAATCACAATCCATGCAATGCAACATTTAATGCAAAATTATGACATCACAATCCATGCAATGCAACAGTTAATGCAACATTATGACATCACAATCCATGCAATGCAAAATTCAATGCAAAATTATGACATCACAATCCATGCAATGCAACATTTAATGCAAAATTATGACATCACAACCCATGCATGCAACACTTAATGCAAAATTATGCAAACAAAATCCATGCAATTCAACATTTAATCCAAAATTATGACATCACAATCCATGCAATGCAACATTTAATGCAACATTATGACATCACAATACATGTAATACAACATGTAATGCAAAATTATGCAATCACAATCCATGCAATGCAACATTTAATGCATAATAATGACATAATAATCCATGTAATGCAACATTTAAATAAAAAAATACAATCACAATCCATGCAATGCAACAGTTAATGCAAAATTATGCAAACACAATACATGCAATTCAACATTTAATGCAAACTTATGACATCACAATCCATGCAATGCAACATTTAATGCAAAATAAAGACATCACAATCCATGCAATGCAAAATGCAATCACAATCCATGCAATGCTACATTTAATGCAAAATTATGACATCACAATCCATGCAATGCAAAATTATGACATCACAATAAATGTAATGCAAAAAGCAATGCAAAATTATGACATCACAATCCATGCAATGCAACATTTAATCCAAAATTATGACATCACAATCCATTCAATGCAACATATAATGCAAAAATATGACATCACAATCCATGCAATGCAAAATTATGCAATCACAATCCATGCAATGCAACAATGCATGCAAAATTATGCAATCACAATCCATGCAATGCAACATTTAATGCAAAATTATTAAATCACAATCCATTCAATGCAACATTTAATGCAAAATTATGACATCACAATCCATGCAATGCAACATTTAATGCAAAAATATGACATTACAATCCATGCAATGCAAAATTATGCAATCACAATCCATGCAATGCAACAATGCATGCAAAATTATGCAATCACAATACATGCAATGCAACATTTAATGCAAAATTATGACATCACAATCCATGCAATGAAACATTTAATGCAAAATTATGCAATCACAATAAATGCAATGCAAAAAGCAATGCAACATTATGCAATCACAATCCATTCAATGCAATATTGAATGCAAAATGTTAACATCACAATCCATGCAATGCAACATTCAATGCAAAATTATGTAATCACAATCTATGCAATGTAACATTTAATGCAAAATTATGCATACACAATTCATGCAATTCAACATTTAATGCAAAATTAAGACATCACAATCCATGCAATGCAACATTTAATGCAAAATTATGACGTCACAATCCATGTAATGCAAAATGTAATGCAAAAGTATGACATCAAAATACATGTAATGCAACATTTAATGCAACATTATGCAATTACAATCCATGCAATGCAACATTTAATGCAAAATTGTGACATCACAATCCATGCAATGCAACATTTAATGCAAAATTATGCAAACACAATCCATGCAATGCAACATTTAATGCAAAATTATGACATCACAATACATGCAATTCAAAATTGAATGCAAAATTATTACATCACAATCCATGCAATTCAACATTTAATGCAATATTATGAAATCACAATCCATGCAATGAAACATTTAATGCAAAATTATGCAATCACAATAAATGCAATGCAAAAAGCAATGCAACATTATGCAATCACAATCCATTCAATGCAATATTGAATGCAAAATGTTAACATCACAATCCATGCAATGCAACATTCAATGCAAAATTATGTAATCACAATCTATGCAATGTAACATTTAATGCAAAATTATGCATACACAATTCATGCAATTCAACATTTAATGCAAAATTATGACATCACAATCCATGCAATGCAACATTTAATGCAAAATTATTACATCACAATCCATGCAATTCAACATTTAATGCAATATTATGAAATCACAATCCATGCAATGCAACATTTAATGCAAAATTATGACATCACAATATATGTAATGCAACATGTAATGCAAAATTATGACATCACAATAAATGCAATGCAAAAATCAATGCAACATTATGCAATCACAATGCATGCAATGCAACATTTAATGCAAAATTATGCAATCACAATCCATGCAATGCAACAATTAATACAAAATTATGCAATCACAATCCATGCACTGCAAAATTCAATGCAAAATTATGACATCACAATCCATGCAATGCAACATTTAATGCAAAATTATGACATCACTGTCCATGCAATGCAACATTTTATGCAAAATTATGACAACACAATCCATGCATTGCAACATTATTACATCACAGTACATGTAATGCAACATGTAATGCAAAATTATGACATCACTGTCCATGCAATTCAACATTTAATGCAACATTATGACATCACAATACATGTAATGCAACATGTAATGCAAAATTATGACATCACAATCCATGTAATGCAACATTTAATGCAAAATTATGCAAACACAATCCATGCAATTCCACATTTAATGCAAAATTATGAAATCACAATCCATGCAATGCAACAATTAATGCATAATTATGCAATCACAATCCATGCAATGCAACATATAATGAAAAAATATGACATCACAATCCATGCAATGCAACATTTAATGCAAAATTATGACATCACAATCCATGCAATGCAACATTTAATGCAAAATTATTACATCAATATCCATGCAATGCAACATTTAATGCAACATTATGACATCACAATACATGTAATGCAAAATTATGCAATCACAATCCATGCAATGCAACATTTAATGCAAAATTATGCAAACACAATCCATGCAATTCAACATTTAATGCAAAATTATGACATCACAATCCATGCAATGCAACATTTTATGCAAAATTATGACATCACAATAAATGCAATGCAAACTTCAATGCAACATTATGCAATCACAATCCATGCAATGCAACATTTAATGCAAGATTATGACATCACAATACATGCAATGCAACAGTTAATGCAAAATTATGACATCACAATCCATGCAATGTAAAATTATGACATCACAATAAATGCAATGCAAAAATCAATGCAACATTATGCAATCACAATCCATGCAATGCAACATTTAATGCAAAATTATGACATCACAATCCATGCAATGCAACAGTTAATGCAACATTATGACATCACAATCCATGCAATGCAAAATTCAATGCAAAATTATGACATCACAATCCATGCAATGCAACATTTAATGCA